>NC_084584.2:2837500-2847500 GCF_033978685.3 Nerophis lumbriciformis | reverse complement strand
ATGGACTGGACTCTCAAACTATTAACTAGATCCATTATGGACTGGATTCTCACACTATTATGTTAGATCCACTATGGACTGGACTCTCACACTATTATATTAGATCCACTATGGACTGGACTCTCACTATTATGTTAGATCCACTATGGACTGGACTCTCACACTATTATGTTAGATCCACTATGGACTGGACTCTCACACTATTATGTTAGATCCACTATGGACTGGACTCTCACGATTATGTTTGATCCACTATGGACTGGACTCTTACACTATAATGTTAGATCCACTGTGGACTGGACTCTCACTATTATGATGGATCCACTATGGACTGGACTCTCACTATTATGCTAGATCCACTATGGACTGGACTCTCACTATTATGTTAGATCCACTATGGACTGGACTCTCACACTATTATGTAAGATACACTATGGACTGGACTCTCACACTATTATGTTAGATCCACTATGGACTGGACTCTCACACTATTATATTAGATCCACTATGGACTGGACTCTCACTATTATGTTAGATCCACTATGGACTGGACTCTCACACTATTATGTTAGATCCACTATGGACTGGACTCTTACTATTATGTTAGATCCACTATGGACTGGACTCTCACACTATTATGTTAGATCCACTACGGACTGGACTCTCACTATTATGTTAGATCCACTATGGACTGGACTCTCACTATTATGTTAGATCCACTATAGACTGGACTCTCACTATTATGTTAGATCCACTACGGACTGGACTCTCACACTATTATGTTAGATCCACTATGGACTGGACTCTCACTGTTATGTTAGATCCACTATGGACTGGACTCTCACTATTATGCTAGATCCACTATGGACTGGACTGTCACTATTATGTTAGATCCACTATGGACTGGACTCTCACACTATTATGTAAGATACACTATGGACTGGACTCTCAAACTATTAACTAGATCCATTATGGACTGGATTCTCACACTATTAACAAGATCCACTATGGACTGGACTCTCACACTATTATGTTGGATCCACTATGGACTGGACTCTCACACTATTATGTTAGATCCACTATGGACTGGACTCTCAAACTATTAACTAGATCCATTATGGACTGGATTCTCACACTATTAACAAGATCCACTATGGACTGGACTCTCACACTATTATGTTAGATCCACTATGGACTGGACTCTCACACTATTATGTTAGATCCACTACGGACTGGACTCTCACTATTATGTTGGATCCACTATGGACTGGACTCTCACACTATTATGTTAGATCCACTATGGACAGGACTCTCACTATTATGTTAGATCCACTATGGACTAGACTCTCACTATTTTGTTAGATCCACTATGGACTGGACTCTCACTATTATGTTAGATCCACTATGGACTGGACTCTCACACTATAATGTTAGATCCACTATGGACTGGACTCTCACTATTATGATGGATCCACTATGGACTGGACTCTCACTATTATGCTAGATCCACTATGGACTGGACTCTCACTATTATGTTAGATCCACTATGGACTGGACTCTCACACTATTAAATTAGATCCACTATGGACTGGACTCTCACTATTATGTTAGATCCACTATGGACTGGACTCTCACACTATTATGTTAGATCCACTATGGACTGGACTCTCACACTATTATGTAAGATACACTATGGACTGGACTCTCACACTATTATGTTAGATCCACTATGGACTGGACTCTCACACTATTATGTTAGATCCACTATGGACTGGACTCTCACACTATTATGTTAGATCCACTACGGACTGGACTCTCACTATTATGTTAGATCCACTATGGACTGGACTCTAACTATTATGTTAGATCCACTATAGACTGGACTCTCACTATTATGTTAGATCCACTATGGACTGGACTCTCACACTATTATGTTAGATCCACTATGGACTGGACTCTCACACTATTATGTTAGATCCACTATGGACTGGACTCTCACACTATTATATTAGATCCACTATGGACTGGACTCTCACTATTATGTTAGATCCACTATGGACTGGACTCTCACACTATTATGTTAGATCCACTATGGACTGGACTCTCACACTATTATGTTAGATCCACTATGGACTGGACTCTCACTATTATGTTAGATCCACTATGGACTGGACTCTCACACTATTATGTTAGATCCACTATGGACTGGACTCTCACACTATTATGTTAGATCCACTATGGACTGGACTCTCACACTATTATGTTAGATCCACTATGGACTGGACTCTCACAGTATTATGTTAGATCCAGTGCACCGGTTGCCCAAGGGGGGGGCACAAGGTTTCTCATTGTGTCATTGGGTTGAATTTTTCCTTGCCCTGATGTGGAATCTGAGCCGAGGATGTCGTTGTGGCTTGTGCAGCCCTTTGAGACACTTGTGATTTAGGGCTTGTGACAGTCTCTGTCTTAGGGTTCTTCTCAGGACCGACAAACGGTGCCCAGGCGTGTTGCCAAGTATACAATGTTTTATTTTCAAAGTCCAAAAGTCTTTCTACTTCTCTCTCCCTCTCTTCTCTTTTTCAGCCCTAACCCTAACCCTTCCTGCGGTCACCAACGCTGCTAATAAAGAGACAGGTGATTAGATAACTCGTTCCAGCTGAGATATCCACTCACCTGGCATCTGCTTCGCAGCCGCCTCCTGCACATGCCCTGCCCGCAGGTGGCGTGTGGACCACGCCCCCTCCACAGGTCAGCTTTAGGGGCATGTAGAGTTGGGTGTCATCAGCATAACAATGAAAGCTAACACCGTATTTGCGTATGATGTCACCTAGCGGCAGCATGTACATACTAAAGAGTGCAGGGCCAAGAACCGAACCCTGAGGAACTCCGCACGTTACCTTAACATAGTCTGAGGTCACATTATTATGGGAGACGCACTGCATCCTGTCAGTAAGATAAGAGTTAAACCACGACAAGGCTAAGTCTGACATACCAATACGTGTTTTGATACGCTCTAATAAAATATTATGATCGACGGTATCGAAAGCAGCGCTAAGATCAAGAAGCAGCAACATAGATGACGCATCAGAATCCATCGTTAGCAGTAGATCATTAGTCGTTTTTGCGAGGGCTGTCTCCGTAGAGTGATTTGCCCTGAAACCGGATTGAAAAGGTTCACAGAGATTGTTAGACGCTAAGTGTTCATTTAGCTGCTGTGCAACAATTTTTTCGAGGATTTTCGAGATAAACGGAAGGTGGGACACGGGCCGGTAGTTTACCATGAGGTCAGGGTCGAGGTTAGGTCTTTTGAGTAGAGGATGAATAACCCCTTTTTTGAATGCTAGTGGAACAGTGCCAGAGGAAAGTGATAAGTTTATAATATTTAGCACTGATGGACCTAATAATACAAAAGGCTCCTTGATAAGTTTCCCAGGAAATGAGTCAAGTAAACATGTTTTTTTTTTTGTCCCATTTACACATATTAACAATTCCTCCAATGTTATTTCATCAAAGAGAGAGAAACTATTTTGGAGGGCAGTATCCGTCGTAGATACAGTCGTATCTGTGTTAATAGAACCCAGTTGTAGCTGCGATGCATTGTCTTTAATCTCCTTTCTAATGAGTTCAATTTTCCTATTAAAGAAATTCATAAAGTCATCTGCCGAGTGGGTGGAGCTACTGGGAGGAGTCCCTTGTTGGGTTAGCGATGCTACTGTACTAAACAAAAATTTAGGATCATCTTTGTTGAGGTGGATGAGATTTGATTAATATTTAGCTTTAGCTAAGGTAAACATGTGTTTATAAGTTATTAAACTATTGTCACGTGGGGTTCGCAGCTAGCTGCGGGGTTGTTCTTCCAATGCAAAATAGACGGCTCCGGACAACAGCGTGAAGGTAGGCTAGGATTTATTAATATAAATCACGCACTACCGCGAACATAAACAATACAACAACAACTACAACAAAAAAAGAGGCAAGCGTGCCTAAAACGCAAGTGAGGCTAATCTTAAACAGAAGCTATGGCATGGACATGGAAACTTACTTGGACAGAGCAAGACATAAACCGGTGTGACATCAAAACAACGCAGGCAGAACGAGTGATGAACAAAGGTAGGCTTAAATAACAGTGACATGATTGGTGACAGGTGTGTGTGAGTCCGAACGTGAAACAGGTGCGTGACGTGACAGGTGAAACTAATGGTTGCTATGGTGACAAAACAAAACAAAAGTGCACAAAAAGTCCAAAATTTAAACCGAACATTACTAAAACAAAACATGATCACACAGACATGACAGAATCCCCCCCTTACGGACAGATCCCAGATGTCCAAAAACAGAAAATATCAACAAGAGTCATGGGAGGGCGGGAGGGGGACATGGCGGTGGGTCGCCAGGCCACGTGTCCCCGTATCCACCGGGGCAGAGTTAGGTGGCGGCGGCGAGTGGAACGCCGCTGCAGCAGGCGAGGCGGGCGCCCAGGGAATGGCCACATTCGTGGCCGACTGGGAGGTGGGCGCACTTGGCGTGGCGGGCGACCAGGTAGCGGCCATATCCGTGACCGACGAGGAGGGAGGTGCGTCATCGTGGCAGGCGTGGAAGCAGGCAGCGAAGCTCGGCGTGGCGCGTCAGGCGGCGAAGCTCGGCGTGGCGCGTCAGGCGGCGAAGCTCGGCGTGGCGCGTCAGGCGGCGAAGTTCGGCGTGGGTCTTGGTCTTGGCATGGCGGGTCTTGGTCTTGGCGTGGCGGGTCTTGGTCTTGGCGTGGCGTGTCTTGGTTTTGGCGTGGCGGGTCTTGGTCTTGGCGTGGCGGGTCTTGGTCTTGGTCAACTATCACTCCATGCTTGATGGAAAACCTCAAGTTTAGTCGCGCGCCATTTGCGTTCCAGCTTTCTACATGATAATTTATGGGCTTTAGTTTCTTCTGTAAACCATGGGGTGCGCCTTTTAGGGGCTCTTTTTAGCTTTAGCGGTGCTATACTATCAATGGTGTCGCGCAGGGCATTGTCAATGTTGTTAGTGAGGTTATCAATAGAGCCGACATAATTTGGGAATGGTGCCATTACTGAAGGCAGTAGGTCAGCAAGAGTCATCGTTGTGGCAGCATTAATGTTGCGGCTGCTATAGTAGTTATTATTATTATTATTAGTTTGTTGACAATGAGTCAGAACTTCGAATTTTATAAGGTAATGATCGGACATTACTTTAGTATACGGGAGTATCGTAACTTTGGAGGTGGTGACACCCCTGACCAGCACTAGATCTATCGTATTACCGTTGCGATGCGTTGGTTCATTTATTATTTGTGTAAGACCACAGCTATCAATTATAGTCTGGAGCGCCATGCACTGAGGGTCCGATGGGGTATTCATATGGATATTAAAGTCCCCCATTATGATTATATTGTCGGCGTGCGTCACTAAATCAGCAACAAACTCTGAGAATTCACTGATGAAGTCCGAGTAGGGCCCTGGGGGGCGGTAGATAACAGCCAGGCGGAGAGGCAGCGGTGTGACAGACCTCATAGTAAGCACCTCAAACGAGTTATATTTATTATTTAGGTTAGGGGTAAGGTTAAAGTTGTTGTTGTATATTAGTGCGACTCCCCCACCCCTTTTAATGGGACGGGCAATATGCGCTCCCGCATAGCCAGGAGGAGACGCCTCACCCAGCGCAAACAAATCGTCTGGTTTGAGCCAGGTATCGGCGAGACCAACGACGTCAAGATTATTGTCTCTAATGACCTCATTAACTAATAACGTTTTGGAAGATAATGATCTTATGTTTAAAAAGCCCATATTATAGGTAGTGGGCTGTTTTGAGGAGTTTTTGTTGAAATTATCCGTACTAGCAATATTATTAATGTTGCGTTTATTATGCGTAGTGCACTTTAAATAGTTTCGACCATATCTAGGAATTGATATGACGGGAATTTTCCGATTGTTTGCTTGGTGCTGCGATAAACTGAACGCATCATAGTTTGCCACCTCAGTAAAATGCATGTCTACTTCCGACACAGTCCATCCATCCATCCATCTTCTTCCGCTTATCCGAGGTCGGGTCGCGGGGGCAGCAGCCTAAGCAGGGAAGCCCAGACTTCCCTCTCCCCAGCCACTTCGTCCAGCTCCTCCCGGGGGATCCCGAGGCGTTCCCAGGCCAGCCGGGAGACATAGTCTTCCCAACGTGTCCTGGGTCTTCCTCGTGGCCTCCTACCGGTCGGACATGCCCTAAACACCTCCTTAGGGAGGCGCTCGGGTGGCATCCTGACCAGATGCCCGAACCACCTCATCTGGCTCCTCTCGATGTGGAGGAGCAGCGGCTTTACTTTGAGCTCCCCCCGGATGACAGAGCTTCTCACCCTATCTCTAAGGGAGAGCCCCGCCACCCGGCGGAGGAAACTCATTTCGGCCGCTTGTACCCGTGATCTTGTCCTTTCGGTCATAACCCAAAGCTCATGACCATAGGTGAGGATGGGAACATAGATCGACCGGTAAATTGAGAGCTTTGCCTTCCGGCTCAGCTCCTTCTTCACCACAACGGATCGATACAGCGTCCGCATTACTGAAGACGCCGCACCGATCCGCCTGTCGATCTCACGATCCACTCTTCCCTCACTCGTGAACAAGACTCCGAGGTACTTGAACTCCTCCACTTGGGGCAAGATCTCCTCCCCAACCCGGAGATGGCACTCCACCCTTTTCCGGGCGACACAGTCATCACAGAAAAAACACTATGTGAGTTGTGTATTATTCTAAGAGAATTGCTATGTGTGCAGGGATTATCCAGCCTGGCGCTGGTTAGTTCTATTTTAACTGATTTACCCGGATTAGCTCTTCTTTGAGGATTAGCCTTTCGCTTTGTTGTTAGCCCCGCTCGGCGTCCCCGCTTCTGCTTCCGCTCACACCGCTTACGTGTCTTCCGTTGACGGTCCCCGCTGGCACTTGACTCCGCTGTAGTGATGGGATCGGCAGTTCTTTTGACTGTACTGAATCACTAGAATCAGTTCCTTAAATTGAGTCGTTCAAAAAATTTGTTCACCGATCCCCCCCGCCCCCAAAAAAAAAAATAGGAGGGGGGGGGGGGGGGGGGCGTGCGTAGTACAGTACAGTGCAGACATTCGCGGGAGAAGCAGCAAATAGGGTGAACGCAGTACACCAGGCAGTGAGTGACTGACACAGCGCCACAGTCAGCACAGTTCAGTACGTGGACCTGAATCACTTCTGCTCGACGATAGACTATGTTAGGAACTGTTGTATGCAAGACTGCTACATTTCTCTGTTGTTTTATTATTAAAATCATCTTACCTGCTCATCCTCATCCTGGTTCTTGCATCTTGGGGTCACACAAACGGCAGCCATGCGAGTTCCTCACAGTATCGTCGAGCCAGAAGATTGTGTCCTCGCGAGAACCCCTGTCGGCGATGCACAGCCGACCTTCTGGACCGCACAATTTTTGGAGGACTTAAAAGCCAGGTTTGTGCGGTCCCAGCCCACAGCAGGCTCGGACCTTCCCTCTCCGCCTCGACCGCCGGTTCCGGCTCTCCGACCGGCGAGGCCACCGCCCCCTTCGCTCCTCCCGGCTCGGCCGCCGGTTCCGGCTCTCCGACCGGCTAGGCCACCGCCGCCTTCGCTCTTCCCGGCTCGGCCGCCGGTTCCGGATCTCCGACTGGCGCGGCCACTGCCGCCATCTTCCCCGTCGCCTGCTGTGCATCCTGTCCCGGCTCCACGGCAATCGCCTGTGCCAGCGCGTCGACCACCGGTTCCCACACCGCGTCGCACGCCAGTCGCAGCCCCGCGTCTTACGCCGGTCGCGGCGCCACGACGACCAACACCGGCTGAGTGCCCAGCACCCGTTCCTGCTCCAAGGCAGCTTCCAGCAGCTGCACCACGGCTGCTATCCCTTCCAGCACCCGCTCATCCTGCCAGTCCGGCGAAGGCTCCAGTGGAGCCCACCGTGATGTCCTTCCTGGCCTCCTGCTGGGACTCGGCGAGGGACGTATCTTTATCCCTCCTCCTGGCCCCCTTCCGCCCGTCCCTGGTTTTCGCACCGGGGGACATAAAAGACCCAGAACTCCTTCTCCCAGTGGTGGACGGCGTCTGGCATCCGCCTAGTGGAGGGGGGGCTACTACCAGCAGCAGTGCAGCCAAGCACACGCCGCTGTCATCCCCGCCATCGTCTCCTCCCACGGAGACATCATCGTCTCTTTCCACGGCGCCGCCACCTTCATCTTCTCTGGCGCGCCTTCGCACTTCGCGGACATCTTCCGCGTCACCGGTGGGACTCCGCACGACACCGCCATCTTCCTGGTCGGCAGCGGATCCACCCACGACCACATCTCCGGCAGGCTTTCGCATGGCGCCGCCATCTTCAGTGTCATCATTGTCGACGACTCCGCCCACGATGACATCATCTCTTGCACGCCTTCGCACGACGCGGAGGTCTTCCGCGTCACCGGCGGGACTCTGCACGGTGCCGCCATCTTCATCGTCGGCAGAGGATCCACCGACGACGCTGTCATCCTCGTCGCCGCCAGCTGCGCGACCTCCTCCTTGTCGGCCACTAATGTGGCCGCTCCGTGGTCGTCCACCTCGCCAGTGGCAGCGGCGTTCAACGCGTCGCCGCCACCTGACTCTCCCTCGCTGGCTGCGGGGACACTTGGCCTGGCGACCCTCCGCCATGTCCTCCCTCCTCCCTCCCGTAATTTTTGGACTTATTTCCGTTCTTGTTTCCAGGGAACATCTGGAATCTGTTCCTTGAAGGGGGGGTCCTGTGACGATCTGTCACTTCATTTCGGTTTGTTTCCATGTTTTTGTATTTACTTCCTGTCAGTGCTCTTATTTTGTTATACTTCCTGTTTGTTCTTTTTAATATTAAATGTAGATGTTTCAAGGTCACATGTCGATGTTCAAATATCAAATGTTAATGTTTTAATATTAAATGTTGATGTTTTAAAATAAACAGAGATGTTTCAATGTGTAATAGGAAGGAAATAAAAGCAAGATATTGCAAGTTTGATGTTGAGTCCATTTTTATTTATTGATTGATTGAAAATAAAACCTAATAAGGAACAGATGATTATATTTTTTCCAAAGAAGGAAACACAATGACATACTTTTCACCAATAAGCTTCTAACTAAAGTGTGGCTTTATTCCCTCTCTGTCTTTTAATGAACATGTCATAAAAATAACATCCTTTCCAATCCATCAAGGTAGCTATTTAGCACCTTCTTCAATCGGCCACTTCCCCGCCACACCGCCCCCCAGTGGTTAGTAATGTAATGGCAGCAAAAGAAGTAGAACAGGAAGATGATGTCAGAAATAAATGTCAAACTAATATCGCAACAGGCGAGCGCTAGCTGGATGACGTTGTCAATAGCCCTCCACAGCCCATGGGGTGTGCGTCAAACTGACCACTTTAATCACGACTACTTTACCAATGATCTTCACAATAAGTTCGTGGTCATCAGATGGGCCTGGGTGATTTAGTTTAACCAGGAGGATAGCGTCTTTATCCAAAGCAACAATCTTGAGATTTTTACCACCTGACCCGTCGCCTGATTCCTCCGGCCAGTAGCTTGTTTCCTCCGGCCAGGGGTGTGTTTCCTCCGGCCAGGGGTGTGTTTCCTCCGGCCAGGGTTGTGTTACCTCCGGCCAGGGCTGACTGTTGGCTCCTGTTTGAATGGAATGTTGTCAATCATTGAGTGTGTACTGGTGTACTTCATGTATTGCAGTACAGTGTGTACAATTCTGGTCTTGTTGAGTGTTGGATGACCTACCAACAAGCAGAAGCAGAAGGATGAAAATCTTGATCATGGTTGTGTTGGTGGCCTGTGATGACCAAGATGAAGTACTTCCTGTAAGACAGTGAAAAGTATGGGTGTCAAAAAAAATACATTGATTTTTCAAATTAATTCAGAAGTACTTTATTAATCCCCTGGGGATTAATAAAGATGATGTGGTCCTGATGGCTTCATCTAGCCAGGATCTTCAGCTCTCACTGGATCGG
>NC_084584.2:2820000-2832500 GCF_033978685.3 Nerophis lumbriciformis | reverse complement strand
CTTTTGCTTTTATTGACTTCATTAAAGATCGACTAGCGTAATAATTGGGAGCGTTTGCCGCATCTGCCTCACGCCGCTGCTGGCAAACGTTCCCAACGAAAACGTTTCTACATTGATAAAACAAATAAGACAGTTACAGCTATTTTGTCCACTAGCGACGCTGAGATCATTATTCATGCGTTTGTTACGCCTTGTCTTGATTACTGTAACCTATTATTTTCATGTCTCCCTATGTCTAGCATTAAAAGATTACAGTTGGTAGAAAATGCGGCTGCTAGACTTTTGACAAGAACAAGAAAGTTTGATCATATTACGCCTATACTGGCTCACCTGCACTGGCTTCCTGTGCACTTAAGATGTGACTTTAAGGTTTTACTACTTACGTATAAAATACTACACGGTCTAGCTCCATCCTATCTTGCTGATTGCATTGTACCATATGTCCCGGCAAGAAACCTGCCTTCAAAGAACTCCGGCTTATTAGTGATTCCCAGAGCCACAAAAAAGTCTGCGGGCTATAGAGCGTTTTCTATTCGGGCTCCAGTACTATGGAATGCCCTCCCGGTAACAGTTAGAGATGCTACCTCAGTAGAAGCATTTAAGTCCCATCTTAAAACTCATTTGTATACTCTAGCCTTTAAATAGAACCCCCTTTTAGACCAGTTGATCTGCCGTTTCTTTTCAGCTCGGTGGCCACTGACGAAGCGCTGGTTGTCCAAAGTCGGGACCAGGATTTGGACCACTCGTCTGTGCATCAGTTGGGGACATCTCTGCGTTGCTGACCCGTTTCCGCTCGAGATGGTCTCCTGCTGGCCCCACTATGGACTGGACTCTCACTATTATGATGGATCCACTATGGACTGTACTCTCACTATTATGATAGATCCACTATGGACTGGACTCTCACTATTATGTTAGATCCACTATGGACTGGACTCTCACACTATTATGTTAGATCCACTATGGACTGGACTCTCACACTATAATGTTAGATCCACTATGGACTGGACTCTTACTATTATGTTAGATCCACTATGGACTGGACTATCACACTATTATGTTAGATCCACTACGGACTGGACTCTTACTATTATGTTAGATCCACTATGGACTGGACTCTCACACTATAATGTTAGATCGACTATGGACTGGACTCTCACACTATTATGTTAGATCCACTACGGACTGGACTCTCACTATTATGTCAGATCCACTATGGACTGGACTCTCACTATTATGTTAGATCCACTATAGACTGGACTCTCACTATTATGTTAGATCCACTATGGACTGGACTCTCACACTATTATGTTAGATCCACTATGGACTGGACTCTCACTATTATGTTAGATCCACTATGGACTGGACTCTCACACTATAATGTTAGATCCACTATGGACTGGACTCTTACTATTATGTTAGATCGACTATGGACTGGACTCTCACACTATTATGTTAGATCCACTACGGACTGGACTCTCACTATTATGTCAGATCCACTATGGACTGGACTCTCACTATTATGTTAGATCCACTATAGACTGGACTCTCACTATTATGTTAGATCCACTATGGACTGGACTCTCACACTATTATGTTAGATCCACTATGGACTGGACTCTCACAGTATTATGTTAGATCCAGTGCACCGGTTGCCCAAGGGGGGGGGCACAAGGTTTCTCATTGTGTCATTGGGTTGAGTTTTTCCTTGCCCTGATGTGGAATCTGAGCCGAGGATGTCGTTGTGGCTTGTGCAGCCTTTTGAGACACTTGTGATTTAGGACTTGTGACAGTCTCTGTCTTAGGGTTCTTCTCAGGACCGACAAACGGTGCCCAGGCGTGTTGCCAACTATACAATGTTTTATTTTCAAAGTCCAAAAGTCTTTCTCCTTCTCTCTCCCTCTCTTCTCTTTTTCAGCCCTAACCCTAACCCTAACCCTAACCCTTCCTGCGGTCACCAACGCTGCTAATAAAGAGACAGGTGATTAGATAACTCGTTCCAGCTGAGATATCCACTCACCTGGCATCTGCTTCGCAGTCGCCTCCTGCACATGCCCTGCCCGCAGGTGGCGCGTGGACCACGCCCCCTCCACAGGGCAGCTTTAGGGGCATGTAGAGTTGGGTGTCATCAGCAAAACAATGAAAGCTAACACCCTATTTGCGTATGATGTCGCCTAGCGGCAGCATGTAAATACCAAAGATTGCAGGGCCAAGAACCGAACCCTGAGGAACTCCGCACGTTACCTTAACATAGTCCGAGGTCACATTATTATGGGAGACGCACTGCATCCTGTCAGTAAGATAAGAGTTAAACCACGACAAGGCTAAGTCTGACATACCAATACGTGTTTTGATACGCTCTAATAAAATATTATGATCGACGGTATCGAAAGCAGCGCTAAGATCAAGAAGCAGCAACATAGATGACACATCAGAATCCATCGTTAGCAGTAGATCATTAGTCATTTTTGCGAGGGCTGTCTCCGTAGAGTGATTTGCCCTGAAACCGGATTGAAAAGGTTCACAGAGATTGTTAGACACTAAGTGTTCATTTAGCTGCTGTGCAACAATTTTTTCGAGGATTTTCGAGATAAACGGAAGGTGGGACACGGGCCGGTAGTTTACCATGAGGTCAGGGTCGAGGTTAGGTCTTTTGAGTAGAGGATGAATAACCACTTTTTTGA
Organism: Nerophis lumbriciformis; assembly: GCF_033978685.3. Classification (NCBI taxonomy): domain Eukaryota; kingdom Metazoa; phylum Chordata; class Actinopteri; order Syngnathiformes; family Syngnathidae; genus Nerophis; species Nerophis lumbriciformis. The sequence continues at coordinate 2,829,816 of NC_084584.2, read as the reverse complement.
ATGCTAGTGGAACAGTGCCAGAGGAAAGTGATAAGTTTATAATATTTAGCACTGATGGACCTAATAATACAAAAAGCTCCTTGATAAGTTTCCCAGGAAATGAGTCAAGTAAACATGTTATTTTTTGTCCCATTTACACATATTAACAATTCCTCCAATATTATTTCATCAAAGAGAGAGAAACTATTTTGGAGGGCAGTATCCGTCGTAGATACAGTCGTATCTGTGTTAATATAACCCAGTTGTAGCTGCGATGCATTGTCTTTAATCTCCTTTCTAATGAGTTCAATTTTCCTATTAAAGAAATTCATAAAGTCATCTGCCAAGTGGGTGGAGCTACTGGGAGGAGTCCCTTGTTGGGTTAGCGATGCTACTGTACTAAACAAAAATTTAGGATCATCTTTGTTGAGGTGGATGAGATTTGATTAATATTTAGCTTTAGCTAAGGTAAACATGTGTTTATAAGTTATTAAACTATTGTCACGTGGGGTTCGCAGCTAGCTGCGGGGTTGTTCTTCCAATGCAAAATAGACGGCTCCGGACAACAGCGTGAAGGTAGGCTAGGATTTATTAATATAAATCACGCACTACCGCGAACATAAACAATACAACAACAACTACCACAAAAAAAGAGGCAAGCGTGCCTAAAACGCAAGTGAGGCTAATCTTAAACAGAAGCTATGGCATGGACATGGAAACTTACTTGGACAGAGCAAGACATAAACCGGTGTGACATCAAAACAACGCAGGCAGAACGAGTGATGAACAAAGGTAGGCTTAAATAACAGTGACATGATTGGTGACAGGTGTGTGTGAGTCCGAACGTGAAACAGGTGCGTGACGTGACAGGTGAAACTAATGTTTGCTATGGTGACAAAACAAAACAAAAGTGCACAAAAAGTCCAAAATTTAAACCGAACATTACTAAAACAAAACATGATCACACAGACATGACAGAATCCCCCCCTTACGGACAGATCCCAGATGTCCAAAAACAGAAAATATCAACAAGAGTCATGGGAGGGCGGGAGGGGGACATGGCGGTGGGTCGCCAGGCCACGTGTCCCCGTATCCACCGGGGCAGAGTTAGGTGGCGGCGGCGAGTGGAACGCCGCTGGAGCAGGCGAGGCGGGCGCCCAGGGAATGGCCACATTCGTGGCCGACTGGGAGGTGGGCGCACTTGGCGTGGCGGGCGACCAGGTAGCGGCCATATCCGTGACCGACGAGGAGGGAGGTGCGTCATCGTGGCAGGCGTGGAAGCAGCAGATGATGCAGGCAGCGAAGCTCGGCGTGGCGCGTCAGGTGGCGAAGCTCGGCGTGGCGCGTCAGGCGGCGAAGCTCGGCGTGGCGCGTCAGGCGGCGAAGCTCGGCGTGGCGCGTCAGGCGGCGAAGCTCGGCGTGGGTCTTGGTCTTGGCATGGCGGGTCTTGGTCTTGGCGTGGCGGGTCTTGGTTTTAGCGTGGCGGGTCTTGGTCTTGGCGTGGCGGGTCTTGGTCTTGGCGTGGCGGGTCTTGGTCTTGGTCAACTATCACTCCATGCTTGATGGAAAACCTCAAGTTTAGTCGCGCGCCATTTGCGTTCCAGCTTTCTACATGATCATTTATGGGCTTTAGTTTCTTCTGTAAACCATGGGGTGCGCCTTTTAGGGGCTCTTTTTAGCTTTAGCGGTGCTATACTATCAATGGTGTCGCGCAGGGCATTGTCAATGTTGTTAGTGAGGTTATCAATAGAGCCGACATAATTTGGGAATGGTGCCATTACTGAAGGCAGTAGGTCAGCAAGAGTCATCGTTGTGCTAGCATTAATGTTGCGGCTGCTATATCCATCCATCCATCCATTTTCTACCGCTTATTCCCTTTTGGGGTCGCGGGGGGCGCTGGAGCCTATCTCAGCTACAATCGGGCGGAAGGCGGGGTACACCCTGGACAAGTCGCCACCTCATCGCAGGCGGCTGCTATAGTAGTTATTATTATTATTATTAGTTTGTTGACAATGAGTCAGAACTTCGAATTCTATAAGGTAATGATCGGACATTACTTTAGTATACGGGAGTACCATAACTTTGGAGGTGGTGACACCCCTGACCAGCACCGATCCGCCTGTCGATCTCACGATCCACTCTTCCCTCACTCGTGAACAAGACTCCGAGGTACTTGAACTCCTCCACTTGGGGCAAGATCTCCTCCCCAACCCGGAGATGGCACTCCACCCTTTTCCGGGCGACACAGTCATCACAGAAAAAACACTATGTGAGTTGTGTATTATTCTAAGAGAATTGCTATGTGTGCAGGGATTATCCAGCCTGGCGCTGGTTAGTTCTATTTTAACTGACTTACCCGGACTAGCTCTTCTTTGAGGATTAGCCTTTCGCTTTGTTGTTAGCCCCGCTCGGCGTCCCCGCTTCTGCTTCCGCTCACACCGCTTACGTGTCTTCCGTTGACGGTCCCCGCTGGCACTTGACTCCGCTGTAGTGATGGGATCGGCAGTTCTTTTGACTGTACTGAATCACTAGAATCAGTTCCTTAAATTGAGTCGTTCAAAAAATTTGTTTCGTGCGTAGTACAGTACAGTGCAGACATTCGCGGGAGAAGCAGCAAATAGGGTGAACGCGGTACACCAGGCAGTGAGTGACTGACACAGCGCCACAGTCAGCACAGTTCAGTACGTGGACCTGAATCACTTCTGCAGCAGCAGTTCTGTGGGCAGGTCGGCGAATCAGGAGTCAGTCAGTAACAGCTTCCCCAGCGGCAGATCTCGGTGTGTGTCAGTTCGCAAACGACACAAGCCCTCAGCCCTCATTGACTGAACGAGAGCCTCAATGTGACGTCCTCCTCCGCGACACAGTCAGTTCTCTGTGTCAGTAGGTTCGCGAGTCCTGATTCTGTTGTTCACTGAGTGATTCATGTCGCTAATCCGCGGCGAACGAATCGTTCGCTCAGTCCCTCCCCCCCGCCCCCATGATGAGTAGCTGGCTGCGTCGTTCGCTGACGTCGAGGGTTCAGTGAGTCACAGAATGCGCCAGTTCCACTCATACCGGCATGGTCGCGGCGGAGCTCAACTGAACCGAGAAAGGAACAAATCAGTTCGTGAAAGTGATTCGGTTGAGTACGTTCACTCAAAAGATTCGTTCGTTCGAACGAATCGTTCGCGAACGACACAACATTACTCCGCTGCTTCAAAGGCCGCTGGATGTAGCCAGCAAAGTATTCCCATACTAGCGAGGAGGTCCAAAGTACAAGCATATTTCAGTTTTTCCTTGCCCTGATGTGGGCTCTGTACCGCGGATGTCGTTGTGGCTTGTGCAGCCCTTTGAGACACTTGTGATTTAGGGCTATATAAATAAACATTAAAACATTGATAGATGTCTCAATATTGAATGTAGGTGTTTTCTGTGACGATCTGTCACTTCATTTCGGTTTGTTTCCATGTTTTTGTATTTACTTCCTGTCAGTGCTCTTATTTTGTTATACTTCCTGTTTGTTCCGCTGAGCACTGTTTTCTCCTCACCTGCCGTTGATTGGCAGCCTGTCCACACCTGCTGCCAATCAGCATATGTCTATTTATGTTTTCTCTCGAGCACTCCTCAGTGCTCGACGATAGACTATGTTCGGAACTGTTGTATGCAAGACTGCTACATTTCTCTGTTGTTTTATTATTAAAATCATCTTACCTGCTCATCCTCATCCTGGTTCTTGCATCTTGGGGTCACACAAACGGCAGCCATGCGAGTTCCTCACAGTATCGTCGAGCCAGAAGATTGTGTCCTCGCGAGAACCCCTGTCGGCGATGCACAGCCGACCTTCTGGACCGCACAATTTTTGGAGGACTTAAAAGCCAGGTTTGTGCGGTCCCAGCACACAGCAGGCTCGGACCTTCCCTCTCCGCCTCGACCGCCGGTTACGGCTCTCAGACCGGCGAGGCCACCGCCCCCTTCGCTCCTCCCGGCTCGGCCGCCGGTTCCGGCTCTCCGACCGGCTAGGCCACCGCCGCCTTCGCTCTTCCCGGCTCGGCCGCCGGTTCCGGATCTCCGACCGGCGCGGCCACTGCCGCCATCTTCCCCGTCGCCTGCTGTGCATCCTGTCCCGGCTCCACGGCAATCGCCTGTGCCAGCGCGTCGACCACCGGTTCCCACACCGCGTCGCACGCCAGTCGCAGCCCCGCGTCTTACGCCGGTCGCGGCGCCACGACGACCAACACCGGCTGAGTGCCCAGCACCCGTTCCTGCTCCAAGGCAGCTTCCAGCAGCTGCACCACGCCTGCTATCCCTTCCAGCACCCGCTCATCCTGCCAGTCCGGCGAAGGCTCCAGTGGAGCCCACCGTGATGTCCTTCCTGGCCTCCTGCTGGGACTCGGCGAGGGACGTATCTTTATCCCTCCTCCTGGCCCCCTTCCGCCCGTCCCTGGTTTTCGCACCGGGGGACATAACAGACCCAGAACTCCTTCTCCCAGTGGTGGACGGCGTCTGGCATCCACCTAGTGGAGGGGGGGCTACTACCAGCAGCAGTGCAGCCAAGCACACGCCGCTGTCATCCCCGCCATCGTCTCCTCCCACGGAGACATCATCGTCTCTTTCCACGGCGCCGCCACCTTCATCTTCTCTGGCGCGCCTTCGCACTTCGCGGACATCTTCCGCGTCACCGGTGGGACTCCGCACGACACCGCCATCTTCCTGGTCGGCAGCGGATCCACCCACGACCACATCTCCGGCGGGCATTCGCATGGCGCCGCCATCTTCAGTGTCATCATTGTCGACGACTCCGCCCACGATGACATCATCTCTTGCACGGCTTCGCACGGCGCGGAGGTCTTCCGCGTCACCGGCGGGACTTTGCACGGTGCCGCCATCTTCATCGTCGGCAGAGGATCCACCGACGACGCTGTCATCCTCGTCGCCGCCAGCTGCGCGACCTCCTCCTTGTCGGCCACTAATGTGGCCGTTCCGTGGTCGTCCACCTCGCCAGTGGCAGCGGCGTTCAACGCGCCGCCGCCACCTGACTCTCCCTCGCTGGCTGCGGGGACACTTGGCCTGGCGACCCTCCGCCATGTCCTCCCTCCTCCCTCCCGTAATTTTTGGACTTATTTCCGTTCTTGTTTCCAGGGAACATCTGGAATCTGTTCCTTGAGGGGGGGGTCCTGTGACGATCTGTCACTTCATTTCGGTTTGTTTCCATGTTTTTGTATTTACTTCCTGTCAGTGCTCTTATTTTGTTATACTTCCTGTTTGTTCCGCTGAGCACTGTTTTCTCCTCACCTGCCGTTGATTGGTCCACACCTGCTGCCAATCAGCATATGTCTATTTATGTTTTCTCTCGAGCACTCCTCAGTGCTCGACGATAGACTATGTTCGGAACTGTTGTATGCAAGACTGCTACATTTCTCTGTTGTTTTATTCTTAAAATCATCTTACCTGCTCATCCTCATCCTGGTTCTTGCATCTTGGGGTCACACAAACGGCAGCCATGCGAGTTCCTCACAGTATCGTCGAGCCAGAAGATTGTGTCCTCGCGAGAACCCCTGTCGGCGATGCACAGCCGACCTTCTGGACCGCACAATTTTTGGAGGACTTAAAAGCCAGGTTTGTGCGGTCCCAGCCCACAGCAGGCTCGGACCTTCCCTCTCCGCCTCGACCGCCGGTTCCGGCTCTCCGACCGGCGAGGCCACCGCCCCCTTCGCTCCTCCCGGCTCGGCCGCCGGTTCCGGCTCTCCGACCGGCTAGGCCACCGCCGCCTTTGCTCTTCCCGGCTCGGCCGCCGGTTCCGGATCTCCGACCGGCGCGGCCACTGCCGCCATCTTCCCCGTCGCCTGCTGTGCATCCTGTCCCGGCTCCACGGCAATCGCCTGTGCCAGCGTGTCGACCACCGGTTCCCACACCGCGTCGCACGCCAGTCGCAGCCCCGCGTCTTACGCCGGTCGCGGCGCCACGACGACCAACACCGGCTGAGTGCCCAGCACCCGTTCCTGCTCCAAGGCAGCTTCCAGCAGCTGCACCACGGCTGCTATCCCTTCCAGCACCCGCTCATCCTGCCAGTCCGGCGAAGGCTCCAGTGGAGCCCACCGTGATGTCCTTCCTGGCCTCCTGCTGGGACTCGGCGAGGGACGTATCTTTATCCCTCCTCCTGGCCCCCTTCCGCCCGTCCCTGGTTTTCGCACCGGGGGACATAAAAGACCCAGAACTCCTTCTCCCAGCGGTGGACGGCGTCTGGCATCCGCCTAGTGGAGGGGGGGCTACTACCAGCAGCAGTGCAGCCAAGCACACGCCGCTGTCATCCCCGCCATCGTCTCCTCCCACGGAGACATCATCGTCTCTTTCCACGGCGCCGCCACCTTCATCTTCTCTGGCGCGCCTTCGCACTTCGCGGACATCTTCCGCGTCACCGGTGGGACTCCGCACGACACCGCCATCTTCCTGGTCGGCAGCGGATCCACCCACGACCACATCTCCGGCGGGCTTTCGCATGGCGCCGCCATCTTCAGTGTCATCATTGTCGACGACTCCGCCCACGATGACATCATCTCTTGCGCGCCTTCGCACGGCGCGGAGGTCTTCCGCGTCACCGGCGGGACTCTGCACGGTGCCGCCATCTTCATCGTCGGCAGAGGATCCACCGACGACGCTGTCATCCTCGTCGCCGCCAGCTGCGCGACCTCCTCCTTGTCGGCCACTAATGTGGCCGTTCCGTGGTCGTCCACCTCGCCAGTGGCAGCGGCGTTCAACGCGTCGCCGCCACCTGACTCTCCCTCGCTGGCTGCGGGGACACTTGGCCTGGCGACCCTCCGCCATGTCCTCCCTCCTCCCTCCCGTAATTTTTGGACTTATTTCCGTTCTTGTTTCCAGGGAACATCTGGAATCTGTTCCTTGAGGGGGGGGTCCTGTGACGATCTGTCACTTCATTTCGGTTTGTTTCCATGTTTTTGTGTTTACTTCCTGTCAGTGCTCTTATTTTGTTATACTTCCTGTTTGTTCCGCTGAGCACTGTTTTCTCCTCACCTGCCGTTGATTGGCAGCCTGTCCACACCTGCTGCCAATCAGCATATGTCTATTTATGTTTTCTCTTGAGCACTCCTCAGTGCTCGACGATAGACTGTTAGGAACTGTTGTATGCAAGACTGCTACATTTCTCTGTTGTTTTATTATTAAAATCATCTTACCTGCTCATCCTCATCCTGGTTCTTGCATCTTGGGGTCACACAAACGGCAGCCATGTGAGTTCCTCACAGTATCGTCGAGCCAGAAGATTGTGTCCTCGCGAGAACCCCTGTCGGCGATGCACAGCCGACCTTCTGGACCGCACAATTTTTGGAGGACTTAAAAGCCAGGTTTGTGCGGTCCCAGCCCACAGCAGGCTCGGACCTTCCCTCTCCGCCTCGACCGCCGGTTCCGGCTCTCCGACCGGCGAGGCCACCGCCCCCTTCGCTCCTCCCGGCTCGGCCGCCGGTTCCGGCTCTCCGACCGGCTAGGCCACCGCCGCCTTCGCTCTTCCCGGCTCGGCCGCCGGTTCCGGATCTCCGACCGGCGCGGCCACTGCCGCCATCTTCCCCGTCGCCTGCTGTGCATCCTGTCCCGGCTCCACGGCAATCGCCTGTGCCAGCGCGTCGACCACCGGTTCCCACACCGCGTCGCACGCCAGTCGCAGCCCCGCGTCTTACGCCGGTCGCGGCGCCACGACGACCAACACCGGCTGAGTGCCCAGCACCCGTTCCTGCTCCAAGGCAGCTTCCAGCAGCTGCACCACGGCTGCTATCCCTTCCAGCACCCGCTCATCCTGCCAGTCCGGCGAAGGCTCCAGTGGAGCCCACCGTGATGTCCTTCCTGGCCTCCTGCTGGGACTCGGCGAGGGACGTATCTTTATCCCTCCTCCTGGCCCCCTTCCGCCTGTCCCTGGTTTTCGCACCGGGGGACATAAAAGACCCAGAACTCCTTCTCCCAGTGGTGGACGGGTCTGGCATCCGCCTAGTGGAGGGGGGGCTACTACCAGCAGCAGTGCAGCCAAGCACACGCCGCTGTCATCCCCGCCATCGTCTCCTCCCACGGAGACATCATCGTCTCTTTCCACGGCGCCGCCACCTTCATCTTCTCTGGCGCGCCTTCGCACTTCGCGGACATCTTCCGCGTCACCGGTGGGACTCCGCACGACACCGCCATCTTCCTGGTCGGCAGCGGATCCACCCACGACCACATCTCCGGCGGGCTTTCGCATGGCGCCGCCATCTTCAGTGTCATCATCGTCGACGACTCCGCCCACGATGACATCATCTCTTGCGCGCCTTCGCACGGCGCGGAGGTCTTCCGCGTCACCGGCGGGACTCTGCACGGTGCCGCCATCTTCATCGTCGGCAGAGGATCCACCGACGACGCTGTCATCCTCGTCGCCGCCAGCTGCGCGACCTCCTCCTTGTCGGCCACTAATGTGGCCGTTCCGTGGTCGTCCACCTCGCCAGTGGCAGCGGCGTTCAACGCGTCGCCGCCACCTGACTCTCCCTCGCTGGCTGCGGGGACACTTGGCCTGGCGACCCTCCGCCATGTCCTCCCTCCTCCCTCCCGTAATTTTTGGACTTATTTCCGTTCTTGTTTCCAGGGAACATCTGGAATCTGTTCCTTGAGGGGGGGGTCCTGTGACGATCTGTCACTTCATTTCGGTTTGTTTCCATGTTTTTGTATTTACTTCCTGTCAGTGCTCTTATTTTGTTATACTTCCTGTTTGTTCCGCTGAGCACTGTTTTCTCCTCACCTGCCGTATGCAAGACTGCTACATTTCTCTGTTGTTTTATTATTAAAATCATCTTACCTGCTCATCCTCATCCTGGTTCTTGCATCTTGGGGTCACACAAACGGCAGCCATGCGAGTTCCTCACAGTTTTCATGTTGAATGTAGATGTTTCGTTGTTAAAAATAGATGTCTTTTTAATATTAAATGTAGATGTTTCAAGGTCACATGTCGATGTTCAAATATCAAATGTTAATGTTTTAATATTAAATGTTGATGTTTTAAAATAAACAGAGATGTTTCAATGTGTAATAGGAAGGAAATAAAAGCAAGATATTGCAAGTTTGATGTTGAGTCCATTTTTATTTATTGATTGATTGAAAATAAAACCTAATAAGGAACAGATGATTATATTTTTTCCAAAGAAGGAAACACAACGACATACTTTTCACCAATAAGCTTCTAACTAAAGTGTGGCTTTATTCCTCCTCTGTCTTTTAATGAACATGTCATAAAAATAACATCCTTTCCAATCCATCAAGGTAGCTATTTAGCACCTTCTTCAATCGGCCACTTCCCCGCCACACCGCCCCCCAGTGGTTAGTAATGTAATGGCAGCAAAAGAAGTAGAACAGGAAGATGATGTCAGAAATAAATGTCAAACTAATATCGCAACAGGCGAGCGCTTGCTGGATGACGTTGTCAATAGCCACCCACAGCCCATGGGGTGTGCGTCAAACTGACCACTTTAATCACGACTACTTTACCAATGATCTTCACAATAAGTTCGTGGTCATCAGATGGGCCTGGGTGATTTAGTTTAACCAGGAGGATAGCGTCTTTATCCAAAGCAACAATCTTGAGATTTTTTCCACCTGACCCGTCGCCTGATTCCTCCGGCCAGTAGCTTGTTTCCTCCGGCCAGGGGTGTGTTTCCTCCGGCCAGGGGTGTGTTTCCTCCGGCCAGGGGTGTGTTTCCTCCGGCCAGGGCTGTGTTACCTCTGGCCAGGGGTAACCGTTGGCTCCTGTTTGAATGGAATGTTGTCAATCATTGAGTGTGTACTGGTGTACTTCATGTATTGCAGTACAGTGTGTACAATTCTGGTCTTGTT
>NC_084584.2:2737500-2815000 GCF_033978685.3 Nerophis lumbriciformis | reverse complement strand
CGCCGGGTTAAGGCGCGGGATGAACCGAACGCCGGGTTAAGGCGCCCGATGCCGACGCTCATCAGACCCCAGAAAAAGTGTTGGTTGATATAGACAGCAGGACGGTGGCCATGGAAGTTGGAACCCGCTAAGGAGTGTGTAACAACCCACCTGCCGAATCAACTAGCCCTGAAAATGGATGGCGCTGGAGCGTCGGGGCCATACCCGGCCGTCGCCGGCAGCGAGAGCCGCTAGGGCTAGGCCGCGACGAGTAGGAAGGGCGCCGCGGTGCATGCTGAAGCCTCGGGCGCGAGCCCGGGTGCGAGGGACATCGCACCTCCACGCGCTTGGAGGTGCGCTCAGCGCGGCTCCCAGATGATTGCTGCATTGGATCAGTCGCCTTTCTTTAACAGGCAAAAGCTTTATAACCTCACTAATGCCTTGCATCGTCTATATTAGATATATAACAACGGGCGGGTGCGGGCGGGGGCGGTGTTGATTAAATGTTAATTCGGGTGGATGCGGATGGTTGACGACTTTTGTCATGCGGTTGCGGATGAAATAATTGCCTATCTGCGCATCTCTAGTATATATATATATATATATGTATATGTATATATATATATATATATATATATATATATATATATGTATATATATATTTATATATATGGAAACACAAACCACACAGGTCTACAGTAAACTAAAGGTTCCAGGAACCTAGCGTACCTAAACTTTTGATGGACAAGGGCTAATTTCCAAGAGTATCATGGTCCTTTGTACCTACACTTTGATACACATTTTTACGTTAGAATGTGAGATGAAGAAAAGACTCACCGGACAGAAAAAAGTCGGCTGTTGTGGACTGGACTGGAGCTTGCCTTGACTCTTAATGTCCCGGTCTCTGTACTCGTCTTCATATAGAGTCTGGCATCAGGACTTGTCCCGCCTTCCTTAGGTGAGGAGAAGAAAAGACAGGTTAGGTCACATCATTTTAATTCTACTGAAGGATCAACTTGTTTTGTTTTATATGACTACAATGACAAAGTATTTTGTTTTGCCTCTTGGCAGTAAACGCACTGCCAGAGTGGAGATGCTGAAAATGATTACGTGCGTAATTAAACATCAGACCAAAGGAAGACGATGTTTGTGAGAAAGGACGATGAGGGACAACCGACACCCGCCAATTAGTTTGCGACACACTTGAACAATTCCTTTGAGATTATTAATGTCCTTGAGCGAACCATGAGACCGGGGAGGAAGACAACCCCAAATCTGTACAAGTACAGTAACACATGATCCTGTTGATTTTGTCAAGTCGAACACGAGACGGTTTTGTCAATCATTAAAACGTCGGCGAGCCTTCTTTGACACGGCTCGCTTCAAATGGCAACATTTGAGGGCAAAGCCCGGGCACACGTCTGCAGGGAAATACAGATCTCAGTTCTTTACCACATGTATTCAACGTTTACGGACGTTTTGATTTATTTTTACTGAGCAAAGTACCACGTCAACATCCTGCCAAGTGACTTTGGAAATGTTGCTTTCCCCCAGATTACCAGTGAATTCCAGAACTTCTCTGCTAAACTCCCGTGTCAGGAAAGGGACAATAAAACAGGTTGTTGTCCGACGCATGAAAAGGAACATTTAATCGACTCAAAATAATTACTTAAGTACAGTATGTTCCTCAAAAAGTTAATTGCCATTCCTCCCACGTCATCAGGGCGTTCACGTTTGAATAATTGACTTGCAGCCATTAACAATTCCAACAAACACCCACTTCATTCTTTTGCTTTTATTGACTTCATTAAAGATCGACTAGCGTAATAATTGGGAGCGTTTGCCGCATCTGCCTCACGCCGCTGCTGGCAAACGTTCCCAACGAAAACGTTTCTACATTGATAAAACAAATAAGACAGTTACAGCTATTTCAGCGACGCTGAGATCATTATTCATGCGTTCGTTACGTCTCGTCTTGATTACTGTAACCTATTATTTTCATGTCTCCCTATGTCTAGCATTAAAAGATTACAGTTGGTACAAAATGCGGCTGCTGGACTTTTGACAAGAACAAGAAAGTTTGATCATATTACGCCTATACTGTATATACCTTTATCATCTGGCATCTGTCTGTCTCGAGAGACAATAGAGTTTTGCGCACAAATGTCAATTCATGTCATGTGCAACGCCTGTTGTGACTACCGTATTTTCCGCACCATTAGCCGCACCTAAAAACCACAAATTTACTCAAAAGCTGACAGTGCGGCTTTTAACCCGGTGCGCTTTATATATGGATTAATATTAAGATTCATTTTCATAAAGTTTCGGTCTCGTAACTACGGTAAACAGCCGCCATCTTTTTTCCCGGTAGAACAGGAAGCGCTTCTTCTTCTACGCAAGCAACCACCCGCCCGCGTAGAAGAAGAAAAAGCGCGCGGATATTACCGTACGTTTCATTTCCTGTTTACATCTGTAAAGACCACAAAATGGCTCCTACTAAGCGACAAGGATCCGGTTCATGAAAAGACGCAATCTCTCCATCCGCACACGGATTACTATTTCACAGCAACTGATATTCCTGTGAACCGCACTGTGGATACAACGGGAGCACGTACGGTGAATATTCGCACCACAGGGAATGAGAAGTCGTCCTTCACTGTGGTTCTAGCTTGCCATGCTAATGGCCAGAAACTTCCACCCATGGTGATATTCAAAAGGAAGACCTTGCCAAAAGAGACCTTTCCAGCCGGCGTCATCATAAAAGCTAACTCGAAGGGATGGATGGATGAAGAAAAGATGAGCGAGTGGTTAAGGGAAGTTTACGCGAAGAGGCCGGGTGGCTTTTTTCACACAGCTCCGTCCATGTTGATATACGACTCTATGCGCGCCCACATCACAGATGGTGTCAAAAAACAAGTGAAGCACACAAATACAACACTCGCCGTCATTCCGGGTGGATTAACCAAAGAACTCCAACCGCTGGATATTGGTGTCAACAGGGCATTCAAATCACGACTGCGAACGGCGTGGGAACAATGGATGACCGAAGGCGAACACACCTTCACTAAGACAGGGAGACAGCGCCGGACGACATACGCCAACATTTGCCAGTGGATCATAAATGCCTGGGCAGATATTTCGGTCACAACTGTGGTCCGAGCTTTCCGGAAGGCAGGATTCACAGAACTGCTGAACAGTGACACTGACTCCGATGACTTCGACGAGACGGAACCGGCCATTTTGGATCCCACATTTGCCCAACTTTTCAATTCGGACACCGAAGACGAATAATTCGAAGGATTTACGAATGAAGAATAACTTCAGAAAGTGAGTGCTATGTTTATTTTGTGTGTTGTGACATTAACGTTCGAGCAACATTATGTTGCTATTGCTCTGCACTATTTTGAATTTTACTATGTTTGTGATTGCACATTTGCGTACATTTTGGGACAGAGTTGTTAGAACGCTGGTTTTTAATATATTATTAAAGTTTGACTGACCTATCTGACTGTTTTTTTGACATTCCCTTTAGCGCAGCGTAGGCGCGGCTTATAGTCCGGGGCGGCTTATAGGTGGACAAAGTTTTGAAATATGCCATTCATTGAAGGTGCGGCTAATAATCCGGTGCGCCTTATAGTGCGGAAAATACGGTATATAAGCCAATTCTTGACAGGCATGCTTTGTTGCAGTTCCTGCATACATATTGTATTGTTGGTTGATTCAGTAGGGGTGTGACTGCTCGCTTTCTACGTTCATGCTTCTCCTCCCACTGTCTTACTCTTCTTAAGTCACTCTGATGTACGCCCTCCTTCACTAACTTCCTCCATTTCCCACGTTCAGCTGAAGAAGCTTCCCAGTTTAATGGGTTGATGTCACTGGCCTTCATATCACGCTTACACACATCTTTAAAACGAAGGACAGGTCTTCCCACAGCCCTTGTTCCAGAGGCCAGTTCACCGTACAGGATGTCTTTTGGAATGCGACTGTCATCCATTCGACTTACATGGCCAAGCCACCTCAGACGTCGTTGTGTAAGGAGAGCGAAGATTGTCTTCATTCCTGTTTTCTCGAGGATATCCTTATTCGGGATGCGATCCTGCCATTTGATTCCCAGAATCCGCCTCAGGCACCGAAGATGGAAGGAGTTCATACGAGGTCCATGACTCGCTGCCATAAAGTAGAGTGCTGAGAACACAGGCTTGATAGATCTTCATTTTTGTGTTGATGGTTAGCAGTGTGTTCTCCCAAGCACGCTTGGAGAGTCTAGCCATCGTCGTAGATGCTTTGCCGATGCGGATGTTGAGCTCGGCATCGAGAGAGAGATTGCTGGATATGGTTGAGCCAAGATAGGTGAAGTTCTCAACAACTTGCAGGGTGTGGTTTCCAATGGAGATCCTTGGAATGTTGCGCATATCTTGTCCCATAATGTTGGTCTTCTTGAGGCTTATAGTTAAGCCAAAGTCTTTGCATGCATCAGAAAAGCTGTTGATCAGCCTCTGTAGTGCTTCCTCTGATGGTGCGGCCAGAGCAGCATCATCTGCAAAGAGCATCTCTCTGATGAGGACTTTACTCACTCTAGTCTTTGCCCGGAGACGTGCGAGGTTGAACAGTTTCCCGTCGCTCCTTGTGTGTAGGTAAACACCATCGTCAGATGATTTGAATGCTTCTGACAATAGCAACGAGAAGAAGATTCCGAAGAGCGTAGGAGCAAGCACGCATCCTTGCTTCACTCCATTCTCAATTGGGAATAGGGCTGATGCGGAGCCGTCACACAGGATAGTTCCTTGCATATCTTCATGGAATGATGTTATCAGCTTCAACAGCTTTGGTGACAAGAACAAGAAAGTTTGATCATATTACGCCTATACTGTATATACCTTTATATACATATATATATATACCTATACTGGCTCACCTGCACTGGCTTCCTGTGCACTTAAGATGTGACTTTAAGGTTTTACTACTTACGTATAAAATACTACACGGTCTACCTCCATCCTATCTTGCTGATTGTATTGTACCATATGTCCCGGCAAGAAATCTGCCTTCAAAGAACTCCGGCTTATTAGTGATTCCCAGAGCCCAAAAAAAGTCTGCGGGCTATAGAGCGTTTTCTATTGGGGCTCTGGACTATGGAATGCCCTCCCGGTAACAGTTAGAGATGCTACCTCGGTAGAAGCATTTAAGTCCCATCTTAAAACTCATTTGTATACTCTAGCCTTTAAATAAACCCCCTTTTAGACCAGTTGATCTGCCGTTTCTTTTCTGCTCGGCCCCCCTCTCCTTCGTGGAGGGAGGGCACAGGCTCGGTGGCCACTGACGAAGCGCTGGTTGTCCAAAGTCGGGACCCGGAGTGGATCACTCGTCTGTGCATCGGTTGGGGACATCTCTGCGCTGCTGACCCGTCTCCGCTCGAGATGGTGTCCTGCTGGCCCCACTATGGACTGGACTCTCACTATTATGTTAGATCCACTATGGACTGTACTCTCACTATTATGTTAGATCCACTATGGACTGGACACTCACTATTATGTTAGATCCACTATGGACTGGACTCTCACACTATTATGTTAGATCCACTATGGACAGGACTCTCACTATTATGTTAGATCCACTATGGACTAGACTCTCACTATTATGTTAGATCCACTATGGACTGGACTCTCACTATTATGTTAGATCCACTATAGACTGGACTCTCACTATTATGTTGGATCCACTATGGACTGGACTCTCACACTATTATGTTAGATCCACTATGGACTGGACTCTCACACTATTATGTTAGATCCACTATGGACAGGACTCTCACTATTATGTTGGATCCACTATGGACTAGACTCTCACTATTATGTTAGATCCACTATGGACTGGACTCTCACTATTATGTTAGATCCACTATGGACTGGACTCTCACTATTATGTTGGATCCACTATGGACTAGACTCTCACTATTATGTTAGATCCACTATGGACTGGACTCTCACTATTATGTTAGATCCACTATGGACTGGACTCTTACTATTATGTTAGATCCACTATGGACTGGACTCTCACACTATTATGTTAGATCCACTATGGACAGGACTCTCACTATTATGTTAGATCCACTATGGACTAGACTCTCACTATTATGTTAGATCCATTATGGACTGGACTCTCACTATTATGTTAGATCCACTATAGACTGGACTCTCACTATTATGTTGGATCCACTATGGACTGGACTCTCACACTATTATGTTAGATCCACTATGGACTGGACTCTCACACTATTATGTTAGATCCACTATGGACAGGACTCTCACTATTATGTTGGATCCACTATGGACTAGACTCTCACTATTATGTTAGATCCACTATGGACTGGACTCTCACTATTATGTTAGATCCACTATGGACTGGACTCTCACACTATAATGTTAGATCCACTATGGACTGGACTCTTACTATTATGTTAGATCCACTATGGACTGGACTCTCACACTATTATGTTAGATCCACTATGGACTGGACTCTCACACTACTTTGTTAGATCCACTATGGACTGGACTCTCACACTATTATGTTAGATCCACTATGGACTGGACTCTCACTATTATGTTAGATCCACTAGGGACTGGACTCTCACTATTATGTTAGATCCACTATGGACTGGACTCTCACTATTATGTTAGATCCACTATGGACTGGACTCTCACAATATTATGTTATATCCACTATGGACTGGACTCTCACACTATTATGTTGGATCCACTATGGACTGTACTCTCACTATTATGTTAGATCCACTATGGACTGGACTCTCACTATTATGTTAGATCCACTATGGACTGGACTCTCACTATTATGTTAGATCCACTATGGACTGTACTCTCACTATTATGATAGATCCACTATGGACTGGACTCTCACTATTATGTTAGATCCATTATGGACTGGACTCTCACTATTATGTTGGATCCACTATGGACTGGACTCTCACACTATTATGTTAGATCCACTATGGACTGGACTCTCACTATTATGTTAGATCCACTATGGACTGGACTCTCACACTATTATGTTATATCCACTATGGACTGGACTCTCACACTATTATGTTGGATCCACTATGGACTGGACTCTCACTATTATGTTAGATCCACTATGGACTGGACTCTCACTATTATGTTAGATCCACTATGGACTGTACTCTCACTATTATGATAGATCCACTATGGACTGGACTCTCACACTATTATGTTAGATCCACTATGGACTGGACTCTCAAACTATTAACTAGATCCATTATGGACTGGACTCTCACACTATTATGTTAGATCCACTATGGACTGGACTCTCACACTACTTTGTTAGATCCACTATGGACTGGACTCTCACGTTAGATCCACTATGGACTGGACTCTCACTATTATGTTAGATCCACTATGGACTGGACTCTCACTATTATGTTAGATCCACTATGGACTGGACTCTCACTATTATATTAGATCCACTATGGACTGGACTCTCACTATTATGTTAGATCCACTATGGACTAGACTCTCACTATTATGTTAGATCCACTATGGACTGGACTCTCACACTATTATGTTAGATCCACTATGGACAGGACTCTCACTATTATGTTGGATCCACTATGGACTAGACTCTCACTATTATGTTAGATCCACTATGGACTGGACTCTCACTATTATGTTAGATCCACTATGGACTGGACTCTCACACTATAATGTTAGATCCACTATGGACTGGACTCTTACTATTATGTTAGATCCACTATGGACTGGACTCTCACACTATTATGTTAGATCCACTATGGACTGGACTCTCACACTACTTTGTTAGATCCACTATGGACTGGACTCTCACACTATTATGTTAGATCCACTATGGACTGGACTCTCACTATTATGTTAGATCCACTAGGGACTGGACTCTCACTATTATGTTAGATCCACTATGGACTGGACTCTCACTATTATGTTAGATCCACTATGGACTGGACTCTCACAATATTATGTTATATCCACTATGGACTGGACTCTCACACTATTATGTTGGATCCACTATGGACTGTACTCTCACTATTATGTTAGATCCACTATGGACTGGACTCTCACTATTATGTTAGATCCACTATGGACTGGACTCTCACTATTATGTTAGATCCACTATGGACTGTACTCTCACTATTATGATAGATCCACTATGGACTGGACTCTCACTATTATGTTAGATCCATTATGGACTGGACTCTCACTATTATGTTGGATCCACTATGGACTGGACTCTCACACTATTATGTTAGATCCACTATGGACTGGACTCTCACTATTATGTTAGATCCACTATGGACTGGACTCTCACACTATTATGTTATATCCACTATGGACTGGACTCTCACACTATTATGTTGGATCCACTATGGACTGGACTCTCACTATTATGTTAGATCCACTATGGACTGGACTCTCACTATTATGTTAGATCCACTATGGACTGTACTCTCACTATTATGATAGATCCACTATGGACTGGACTCTCACACTATTATGTTAGATCCACTATGGACTGGACTCTCAAACTATTAACTAGATCCATTATGGACTGGACTCTCACACTATTATGTTAGATCCACTATGGACTGGACTCTCACACTACTTTGTTAGATCCACTATGGACTGGACTCTCACGTTAGATCCACTATGGACTGGACTCTCACTATTATGTTAGATCCACTATGGACTGGACTCTCACTATTATGTTAGATCCACTATGGACTGGACTCTCACTATTATATTAGATCCACTATGGACTGGACTCTCACTATTATGTTAGATCCACTATGGACTAGACTCTCACTATTATGTTAGATCCACTATGGACTGGACTCTCACACTATTATGTTAGATCCACTATGGACAGGACTCTCACTATTATGTTGGATCCACTATGGACTAGACTCTCACTATTATGTTAGATCCACTATGGACTGGACTCTCACTATTATGTTAGATCCACTATGGACTGGACTCTCACACTATAATGTTAGATCCACTATGGACTGGACTCTTACTATTATGTTAGATCCACTATGGACTGGACTCTCACACTATTATGTTAGATCCACTATGGACTGGACTCTCACACTACTTTGTTAGATCCACTATGGACTGGACTCTCACACTATTATGTTAGATCCACTATGGACTGGACTCTCACTATTATGTTAGATCCACTAGGGACTGGACTCTCACTATTATGTTAGATCCACTATGGACTGGACTCTCACTATTATGTTAGATCCACTATGGACTGGACTCTCACAATATTATGTTATATCCACTATGGACTGGACTCTCACACTATTATGTTGGATCCACTATGGACTGTACTCTCACTATTATGTTAGATCCACTATGGACTGGACTCTCACTATTATGTTAGATCCACTATGGACTGGACTCTCACTATTATGTTAGATCCACTATGGACTGTACTCTCACTATTATGATAGATCCACTATGGACTGGACTCTCACTATTATGTTAGATCCATTATGGACTGGACTCTCACTATTATGTTGGATCCACTATGGACTGGACTCTCACACTATTATGTTAGATCCACTATGGACTGGACTCTCACTATTATGTTAGATCCACTATGGACTGGACTCTCACACTATTATGTTATATCCACTATGGACTGGACTCTCACACTATTATGTTGGATCCACTATGGACTGGACTCTCACTATTATGTTAGATCCACTATGGACTGGACTCTCACTATTATGTTAGATCCACTATGGACTGTACTCTCACTATTATGATAGATCCACTATGGACTGGACTCTCACACTATTATGTTAGATCCACTATGGACTGGACTCTCAAACTATTAACTAGATCCATTATGGACTGGACTCTCACACTATTATGTTAGATCCACTATGGACTGGACTCTCACACTACTTTGTTAGATCCACTATGGACTGGACTCTCACGTTAGATCCACTATGGACTGGACTCTCACTATTATGTTAGATCCACTATGGACTGGACTCTCACTATTATGTTAGATCCACTATGGACTGGACTCTCACTATTATATTAGATCCACTATGGACTGGACTCTCACTATTATGTTAGATCCACTATGGACTAGACTCTCACTATTATGTTAGATCCACTATGGACTGGACTCTCACAGTATTATGTTAGATCCAGTGCACCGGTTGCCCAAGGGGGGGGGCACAAGGTTTCTCATTGTGTCATTGGGTTGAATTTTTCCTTGCCCTGATGTGGAATCTGAGCCGAGGATGTCATTGTGGCTTGTGCAGCCCTTTGAGACACTTGTGATTTAGGGCTTGTGACAGTCTCTGTCTTAGGGTTCTTCTCAGGACCGACAACCGGTGCCCAGGCGTGTTGCCAAGTATACAATGTTTTATTTTCAAAGTCCAAAAGTCTTTCTCCTTCTCTCTCCCTCTCTTCTCTTTTTCAGCCCTAACCCTAACCCTAACCCTTCCTGCGGTCACCAACGCTGCTAATAAAGAGACAGGTGATTAGATAACTCGTTCCAGCTGAGATATCCACTCACCTGGCATCTGCTTCGCAGCCGCCTCCTGCACATGCCCTGCCCGCAGGTGACGCGTGGACCACGCCCCCTCCACAGGGCTATATCAGTAAACATTGATTGATTGATTGATATTTTTGACAAAAACACACTGGAACGCAATCCATTTACCGAGTGAAGAAAATACAACAATTAAAAAGAAGCCAACATTTACATGGGGTAGCAACGGATGAACATCTGAACAAACATCAGCGTAATATGATAAGCCAGGACCAGCTTCGAAATCAGCGACAGGTGCGTAGATGGCCCACCTGGGCCTGGTTATCTAATCACCTGTCGCTATGTTAAAAGGTAGCAGCCGGGAGGAGAGAGGTGTTGGAGTGGGAGTTGGAGCTGGAGGAGAGTTGGAGCAAGAGCGAGAGAAAAAAAGACAATTGCTGAAAAGCCACAAAAATACTTTATTTGAAAAAATAAAACGTCGTTGTGAACCTGAATCCTGCTCTAATGATGATGATTGGTGGTCCGAAGAACCCCCTGGAGGGCAACCTCCACAACGTGATTATTCAGAATGCAAATGTGCTGAGCTCGAGATTTCGCACTGCCTCTGCTTTGTCTGCGTGTTGTCGTCTTACCTTTGTTGAGGTACTTGAAGTCCGTCCTTGGCAGAAACTGCTGCTGCGAGACAACTTGCAGTGGAAGATAACAAGTTAGAGAAGTAAGTCCATACTTTATGTCAATATGAATGATTTATGACCCTAGGGGCGGGGCTTAATGATTTATGACCCTAGGGGGGGGGGGGGGGGGGGGGGCTAAAGGTCAAAGGTCAAGGTCAAAGGTCAAAGGTCAAGGTCAAATAACAAATTTCAACCGGAAGCGGTTAAGACCGGAACCGGATGCTAAGACCAGAACCGGAAGCGGCTAAGACCGGAACCGGATGCTAAAACCAGAACCGGAAGAGGCTAAGACCGGAAGCGGATGCTATGACCGGAACCGGATGCTAAAACCAAAACCGGAAGCGGCTAAGTCCGGAACCGGATGCTAAGACCGGAACCGGATGCTAAGACCAGAACCGGATGCTAAGACCAGAACCGGAAGCGGCTATGACCGGAACCGGATGCTAAAACCAGAACCGGATGCGGCTAAGACCGGAACCGGATGCTAAGACCGGAACCGGATGCTAAAACCAGAACCGGATGCTAAGACCAGAAGTGGCTAAAACCGGAACCGGATGCTAAGACCAGAACCGGATGCTAAGACCAGAAGTTGCTAAAACCGGAACCGGATGCTAAAAGCAGAACCGGATATTGTTAAGACCGGAATTTGTAACATGAATGGGGTATTGTCGAATGAAATCGTGAGAAGCATGTGGTTGGGGGTTACAAAGGAGGAAGGGTGCACGCGGATGCAATTGACGAGTAAAGACTTTGTGAGTAGGCCGCTGAAACTCGATTTAGCCATGATTAACGAAACTCCGGTGACCATCTATAAAAATAGCGTGTCGAAAACTTACATCGACGCCCCTCAGAAAAGTAGAGTGTTTCTGAATCTTTTGGATACGTTTTCAGATACCAGACGGGGGATCTCTCTGCTTGTTCCAGCTGAAAAGAGACGGAAACCCTTTCTCGAACGTTTCATCGCAATGTGTTAAGTATGGCTATGGACGATTTCCTGAGGCGTGACCCTTCTCCGGTCGATAAACGCGTAAAAGGAAGCTTGTCTACTTACCCGACGACGGCTGAGTTGAGCGAAAGAAGAATTCTGTTCAGCGCTACTTGGGAGACGAAATCTTCGGCCGCGGGTCGTTGGTTTTTCCGAGCCAGTCTTCGTGCTTCTAAAAACACGTCGACCGAGCCCGACGTCTTTTCCCTGGAGACTTTCAACTCTGAATGCGGGGTGTTTACACCGGTTGTGGTCGTCCCCATCGTGGCATGGTGCGAGCGTATGGGGGAAATGAAGGACAAGATAGACAACCTGTTTCGAAGCAGTCGGAATTGGAAAAGCATGCTGACGTTAAAAAGAAAATTGAGTTTTCCGGTTCATTTTATCATCAATTAGTACGCCTACAATTGTATTTAATTTCCTCTTTCAACGTCTATTCCGTCTATTTGTATTTGTGTTTTACTTTCCTTGTACCGTTACTAAATAAGATTATTTTAGTTTTACCGAGGTTTAAGGATAGTCCATCCATCCATCCATCTTCTTCCGCTTATCCGAGGTCGGGTCGCGGGGGCAGCAGCTTAAGCAGGGAAGCCCAGACTTCCCTCTCCCCAGCCACTTCGTCCAGCTCTTCCTGTGGGACCCCGAGGCGTTCCCAGGCCAGCCGGGAGACATAGTCTTCCCAATGTGTCCTGGGTCTTCCCCGCGGCCTCCTACCGGTGGGACGTGCCCTAAACACCTCCCTAGGGAGGCGTTCGGGTGGCATCCTGACCAGATGCCCGAACCACCTCATCTGGCTCCTCTCGATGTGGAGGAGCAGCGGCTTTACTTTGAGCTCCTCCCGGATGGCAGAGCTTCTCACCCTATCTCTAAGGGAGAGCCCCGCCACCCGGCGGAGGAAACTCATTTCGGCCGCTTGTACCCGTGATCTTGTCCTTTCGGTCATAACCCAAAGCTCATGACCATAGGTGAGGATGGGAACGTAGATCGACCGGTAAATTGAGAGCTTTGCCTTCCGGCTCAGCTCCTTCTTCACCACAACGGATCGATACAGCGTCCGCATTACTGAAGACGCCGCACCGATCCGCCTGTCGATCTCACGATCCACTCTTCCCCCACTCGTGAACAAGACTCCGAGGTACTTGAACTCCTCCACTTGGGGCAAGATCTCCTCCCCAACCCGGAGATGGCACTCCACCCTTTTCCGGGCGAGAACCATGGACTCGGACTTGGAGGTGCTGATTCTCATCCCAGTCGCTTCACACTCAGCTGCGAACCGATCCAGTGAGAGCTGAAGATCCTGGCCAGATGAAGCCATCAGGACCACATCATCTGCAAAAAGCAGAGACCTAATCCTGCAGCCACCAAACCAGATCCCCTCAACGCCTTGACTGCGCCTAGATATTCTGTCCATAAAAGTTATGAACAGAATGGGTGACAAAGGGCAGCCTTGGCGGAGTCCAACCCTCACTGGAAACGTGTCCGACTTACTACCGGCAATGCGGACCAAGCTCTGGCACTGATCATACAGGGAGCGGACTGCCACAATCAGACAGTCCGATACCCCGTACTCTCTGAGCACTCCCCACAGGACTTCCCGAGGGACACGGTCGAATGCCTTCTCCAAGTCCACAAAACACATGTAGACTGGTTGGGCAAACTCCCATGCACCCTCAAGGACCCTGCCGAGAGTATAGAGCTGGTCCACAGTTCCACGACCAGGACGAAAACCACACTGTTCCTCCTGAATCCGAGGTTCGACTATCCGGCGTAGCCTCCTCTCCAGTACACCTGAATAGACCTTACCGGGAAGGCTGAGGAGTGTGATCCCACGATAGTTAGAACACACCCTCCGGTTCCCCTTCTTAAAGAGAGGAACCACCACCCCGGTCTGCCAATCCAGAGGTACCGCCCCCGATGTCCACGCGATGCTGCAGAGTTAAGGATAGTCTGTTTTTGTCAAACTAGTGGTATTTCTTCTCTTAATTTTTGTATTAGCTTCTGCGTGTTCTCTCCTGAACAAAACGCCGTTGTATCGTCCTCTGTATTAAGATTAGATCTGTACTGTTTTTATTGCAGCAACAGTACAAAAAGGCATCTCAAAGAGATAGGATGATACAAAGTGTAGTAGATGGTATAAAACACACACCCGCCTTTCCTCATTTCCTACTTACTTATGGTGAATCCAAAAGGCTATGTACAGGTAAAAGCCAGTAAATTAGAATATTTTGAAAAACTTGATTTATTTCAGTAATTGCATTCAAAAGGTGTAACTTGTACATTATATTTATTCATTGCACACAGACTGATGCATTCAAATGTTTATTTCATTTAATTTTGATGATTTGAAGTGGCAACAAATGAAAATCCAAAATTCCGTGTGTCACAAAATTAGAATATTACTTAAGGCTAATACAAAAAAGGGATTTTTAGAAATGTTGGCCAACTGAAAAGTATGAAAATGAAAAATATGAGCATGTACAATACTCAATACTTGGTTGGAGCTCCTTTTGCCTCAATTACTGCGTTAATGCGGCGTGGCATGGAGTCGATGAGTTTCTGGCACTGCTCAGGTGTTATGAGAGCCCAGGTTGCTTTGATAGTGGCCTTCAACTCTTCTGCGTTTTTGGGTCTGGCATTCTGCGTCTTCCTTTTCACAATACCCCACAGATTTTCTATGGGGCTAAGGTCAGGGGAGTTGGCGGGCCAATTTAGAACAGAAATACCATGGTCCGTAAACCAGGCACGGGTAGATTTTGCGCTGTGTGCAGGCGCCAAGTCCTGTTGGAACTTGAAATCTCCATCTCCATAGAGCAGGTCAGCAGCAGGAAGCATGAAGTGCTCTAAAACTTGCTGGTAGACGGCTGCGTTGACCCTGGATCTCAGGAAACAGAGTGGACCGACACCAGCAGATGACATGGCACCCCAAACCATCACTGATGGTGGAAACTTTACACTAGACTTCAGGCAACGTGGATCCTGTGCCTCTCCTGTCTTCCTCCAGACTCTGGGACCTCGATTTCCAAAGGAAATGCAAAATTTGCATGGTTGGGTGATGGTTTGGGGTGCCATGTCATCTGCTGGTGTCGGTCCACTCTGTTTCCTGAGATCCAGGGTCAACGCAGCCGTCTACCAGCAAGTTTTAGAGCACTTCATGCTTCCTGCTGCTGACCTGCTCTATAGAGATGGAGATTTCAAGTTCCAACAGGACTTGGCGCCTGCACACAGCACAAAATCTACCTGTGCCTGGTTTACGGACCATGGTATTTCTGTTCTAAATTGGCCCGCCAACTCCACTGACCTTAGCCCCATAGAAAATCTGTGGCGTATTGTGAAAAGGAAGATGCAGAATGCCAGACCCAAAAACGCAGAAGAGTTGAAGGCCACTATCAGAGCAACCTGGGCTCTCATAACACCTGAGCAGTGCCAGAAACTCATCGACTCCATGCCACGCCGCATTAACACAGTAATTGAGGCAAAAGGAGCTCCAACCAAGTATTGAGTATTGTACATGCTCATATTTTTCATTTTCATACTTTTCAGTTGGCCAACATTTCTAAAAATCCCTTTTTTGTATTAGCCTTAAGTAATATTCTAATTTTGTGACACACGGAATTTTGGATTTTCATTTGTTGCCACTTCAAATCATCAAAATTAAATGAAATAAACATTTGAATGCATCAGTCTGTGTGCAATGAATAAATATAATGTACAAGTTCCACCTTTTGAATGCAATTACTGAAATAAATCAAGTTTTTCAAAATATTCTAATTTACTGGCTTTTACCTGTATGCTT
Source organism: Nerophis lumbriciformis (assembly GCF_033978685.3). Taxonomy (NCBI): domain Eukaryota; kingdom Metazoa; phylum Chordata; class Actinopteri; order Syngnathiformes; family Syngnathidae; genus Nerophis; species Nerophis lumbriciformis. The sequence goes on along the minus strand of NC_084584.2, from coordinate 2,798,985 downwards.
TGTCGTACTTCCGGGTCTTTTCATTCTGGTTATCGTCAATTGTTTTGTTTTCTGCTGACGACAACTCCTTTTTTCTTTTCATTCTTGTCACAAGCTTCTTCATCTCTTTGCCTATGTTAGCTCCTGTGTACTTATCACTTCTACTGGGTAGAACAGGCAGACTGTTGATTATATTGACCGCTGTTACCACATAGCCACAGTCTTGTGTATTGTTCTAATTCAGGTTTATGGATGTATGTTATATTGTCTTTATATTCCAGTGAGTTAATCCATTTTTGGTGGGAATTGAGGGGATTATTATGATGCGTTCAAGAGTCTTACGGCCTGAGGAAAGAAGCTGTTACAGAACCTGGAGGTTCTGCTTCGGAGGCTGCGGACCTCTTTCTGGAGTCCAGCAGTGAAAACAGTCCTTGGTGGGGGTGGGAGGAGTCTCTGCAGATTTTCTGAACCCTGGTCAGGCTGTGGCTTTTTGCAATCTCCTGGATAGGAGGAAGAGGAGTCCTAATGATCTTTTCCGCCGTCCTCACCACTCTCTGCAGGGACTTCCAGTCTGTGGCACTGCAGGCTCCAGTCCAGACAGAGATAGAGATGCAGTTGGTCTGTAGGCTCTCTATAGTGCCTCTGTAGAATGAGCTGAAAATGGGGGGAAGGGAGCTGTGCTCTTTTCATCCGACGCAAAAAGTGCATGCGCTGCTGAGCTCTTTTTACAAGAGCTCCGGTGTGTCGGGACCAGGTCATATTGTCAGTTATCTGCACCCCCAGGAACTTGTGCCGTTGATGAAGAGTGGAGTGTGGCTGGACTGGTGCCTCCTGAAGTCGACGATGATCTCCTTGTTCTTGTTGACATTCAGGACCAGGTTGTTGGTTCTGCACCAGTCAACCAGATGTTTCACCTCCTCCCTGTAGTTTATGTCGTTGTTGTCGCGGATGAGGCCCACTACTGTCGTGTCGTCCGCATACTTCACAATGTAGTTGGTAGTGGACCTGGCGCAGCAGTCTTGAGTCATCAACGTGAACAGCAGTGGACTCAGGACGCAGCCCTGGGGGGAGCCTCTGCTCAGGGAGATGGCACTGGAGGTGTTTTCGCCCACTCTCACAGATTGGGGTCTGTTTGTGAGGAAGTCAAGCAGCCAGTTGCATAGGGGGGGACTGAACCCCAGGGGGGCCAGTTTGCTCACCAAGTGCTGCAGGATGATGGTGTTGAATGCCGAGCTGAAGTCCAGAAACAACATCTTCACGTGTGTGTCCTTTCCTTCCAGATGTTCTAAGCTCAGGTGGAGTGCAGAGGAGATGGTGTCCTCTGTGGAGCGGTTAGGGCGATAAGCAAACTGGTATGGGTCGAATGTGGGGGGAAGTCTGGAGACAATGTATTCCTTTACCAGCCTCTCGAAGCACTTCATTACATCATTTTTTGGGATAAGGTAAACATCTGTTCAGTATTTTAACATAAAAGTATTTGATTGTGAGGCATTAAAAGCCACAAAATGCAACGGTTCCATCAGACCCACAAACACTGGCTGAGTAACAACAATATGAACACCACACAAGGGTTAACATAGTCCGATGTCACATTGTTATGGGAGACACACTGCATCCTGTCAGTAAGATAAGAGTTACTGTAAACCAAGACAAGGCTAAGTCTGACATACCAATACGTGTTTTGATACGCTCTAATAAAATACCATGATGGACGGTATCGAAAGCAGCGCTAAGATGAAGAAGCAGCAACATAGATGACGCATCAGAATCCATCGTTAGCAATAGATCATTAGTCATTTTTGCGAGGGCTGTCTCCGTAGAGTGATTTGCCCTGAAACCGGATTGAAAAGGTTCACAGAGATTGTTGGACACTAAGTGTTCATTTAGCTGCTGTGCAACAATTTTTTTGAGGATTTTCGAAATAAAGGGAAGGTAGAATACCGGCCAGTAGTTTACCATGAGGTCAGGGTCATGGTTAGGTCTTTTGAGCAGAGGATCAATAACCGCTTTCTTGAATGCTATGGGAACAGTGCCAGAGGAAAGTGATACGTTTATAATATTTAGCACTGATGGACCTAATAATACAAAAGGTTCCTTGATAAGTTTCCCAGGTAGTGGGTCAAGTAAACATGTTGTTTGTTTTATCCCACTTACACGCCGTAATAGTTCCTCTAATGTTATTTCATCAAAAAGACAGAGACTATTTTGGAGGGCGGTATCCGTCGCATGTACAGTCGTATCTGTGTTAATAGAACCCAGTTGTAGTTGGGATGCGTTGTCTTTAATCTCCTTTCTAATGAGTTCAATTTTCTTATTAAAGAAATTCATAAAGTCATCTGCCGAGTGGGTGGAGATACTGGGAGGAGTCCCTTGTTGGGTTAGCGATGCTACTGTAATAAACAAAAATTTAGGATCGGTTTTGTTGAGGCGGATGAGATTTGAGTAATATTTAGCTTTAGTTAAGGTAAGCATGCGTTTATAAGTTATTAAGCTATCACTCCATGCTTGATGGAAAACCTCAAGTTTAGTCGCGCGCCATTTGCGTTCCAGCTTTCTACATGATAATTTATGAGCTCTAGTTTCTTCTGTACACCATGGAGTGCGCCTTTTAGGGGCCCTTTTTAGCTTTAGCGGTGCTATACTATCAATGGGTTCGCGCAGGGCATCGTCAAAGTTGTTAGTGAGGTTATCAATAGAGCCGACATAATTTGATAAGTGCCCTTAATTAAAGAAGCTGGCTCGCTGCAGTCAGCCAAATTTTAAATGTGTCTGCATTCATTTATATACAATAGAAAATTTAATTAATGATGTTTACTAATAGATTTTATAATCGTCCATGTCGAATTGCGATGCGTCAACAAAATCGATTATTTTCCCCACTTGGAGGCAACTGTGTAATAAAATCACGATCAATCCTTTATGTTGATATTATTTACTGTTTCAAGCGGCCCTTAGACGGCAGCCAGAACTGGGATGTGGCCTTCAATGCAAACCAGTTTGACAGGCCTGGTGTAGAGGGTTGAAGCGCTGAACCAGCAGTCAAACAAGGACAGTATGTCAAGTCATTCCTGAGTCAAAAGTCTTGTTTGCATCTTCAGCATCAGCGATACATCTGAGCAAGAAATTAAAAACAAACTGTGTTGACTCCTTGGGGGCCGGGGCTGGGGCTCTGTCCCGGGGGTCTTGCTCCGTGGGTGGGGGGTCCTGGGTGCCGGGGGGGCCGTGTGCCGCGGGGTCGGGTGGGCCTGGGGTGTGTTTCCTGGTTCCGGCCTGGCGGGCCGATCCGTGGGTGGTCTGGTGGCTGGGGGTGGGTGGAGGTGCCTGGGCGGGTGTTGGGGTGCGGGTGGGGCTGTGGGCGGCCGCCTTGGGTTGGTTGGGGGGGCTGTCCCTCCCGTGGGTGGTTGGGCGGGGGGTTGCGCCCGTGGGGCTGGGGTCTTGCCGCTGTCGGGCGGGGGTCGGCTCATGCCCCTCTGGCTCTGGGTGTCCGTGGGCTTCCTCCTTCCCCTGGGGCGCGGGGCGGGGTCTGCCCGGGGTCGCCCTGCGCTGCGGCTGTGCGGGGCTGCCTGGTGCCGGGTTGGGGGGACTGCTTGCCTCCCTTGTTGGGGCCCCGGCGGTGCTGCCCGACTGCCCTGCGGGAGTCCCCCTCCTGTGTTTTACTCTGGCCTTATTTTTTTATTAATTTTATTTATTTATTTTAATTTATTTTATATGTATATATATGTATATATGTATGTATGTGTATGTGTATATATGTATATGTATGTATGTATATATGTATGTATGTATGTATGTATGTATGTATGTATGTATGTATGTGTATGTATGTGTATGTATATATGTATGTATGTATGTATATAAATATATGTATATATATATATATATATATATATATATATATATATATATATATATATATATATATATATATATATTATTATTTTTTTTAATCTATTTAATATATTTAACTTATTCTGTTAAATTATATATGGGTACGCGTGTATGTGGGTGTGTGTACGTTTGTATATATGTATGGTGGAATCTGTGTGTATGTATGTATGTTGAAAAAAAAAACAAAAAAAAAAACTGTGTTGCTAAAACAAGAAGGGGAAATTATTTTTCGATGTGAGATCAAAAGTGGAAATGTCTGGCAGCAGATGGCGGCAGACTGATGCCGTAGCGACACACATTATTTATGTTTATTGTAAATTATCCACTCAACAGATAAAATAGCGAAACGGCAAGAAGCAAAGACTTAAGTCAACGTGACCACCATCTTTGTAGGTAAAATTCTGTGCCGCGCACGATGCGCACACTGAACTCCATTGTAAAAATGTGTGTTTCTACTGGTGTGTATTTCTGGTCTTGTCATCCTCGTTTGGAGAGAAGGGCGACACGGCAGTGCGGCTGGAACAAAAGAGACGTCGGAGACGCTTTATTGAACCAAAAGTGGCTTTATTACAAGCGAGCACCAAGCTCCGGTTCCCAGAGGAGGTCAGGTCAAAAATATGAGGCACTCCTAACCTGGAGAAGCCAAACCATCAGTTTTTATATTCCACCTTTCTGTCTCTGGGTGTGTGCCAAGTCAGGCAGCACACCCTAACCCATAAAAGGAGATGTTTGTGTGTAAGTGTCTGGAAAACAACTGCTTTAAGTCATAACTTAAATGTTGACGTTGAGCTAGACACGTAATCTCTTCTCAAGGATAGGGCTATCACCTTTGCATTCCAAAGTCCAAATTAGGGCCTCTTTCCTACGAGAAGTGATCCAATCCACCTACGAATATCAAACTAAGTATCTTATTATGTGCTCAAACTGAAATACCACTATTTACTCAAACTTGGTACCGTATTTTCCGCACCATAAGGCGCCCTGGGTTATAAGCCGCGCCTTCAATGAACGGCATATTTCAAAACTTTGTCCACCTATAAGCCGCCCCGTGTTGTAAGCCGCATCCCACTGCGCTAAAGGAATGTCAAAAAAACAGTCAGATAGGTCAGTCAAACTTTAATAATATATTAAAACCAGCGTGATGTGGGCGCGCATGGAGTCGTATATCAACATGGACGGAGCTGCGTGAAAAAAGCCACCCGGCCTCTTCGCGTAAACTTAAACTTACCTTAACCACTCGCTCATCTTTTCTTCATCCATCCCTTCGAGTTAGCTTTTATGATGACGCCGGCTGGAAAGGTCTCTTTTGGCAAGGTCTTCCTTTTGAATATCACCATGGGTGGAAGTTTCTGGCCATTAGCATGGCAAGCTAGAACCACAGTGAAGGATGACTTCTCATTCCCTGTGGTGCGAATATTCACCGTACGTGCTCCCGTTGTATCCACAGTGCGGTTCACAGGAATATCAGTTGCTGTGAAATAGTAGTCCGTGTGCGGGTGGAGAGATTGCGTCTTTTCATGAACCGGATCCCTGTCGTTTAGTAGGAGCCATTTTGTGGTCTTTACAGATGTAAACACACAAAGGAAATGATAATATCCGCGCGCTTTTTCTTCTTCTACGCGGGCGGGTGGTTGCTTACATTAGAAGAAGAAGCGCTTCCTGTTCTATGGGGGCGGGTGCTTACCTTGGCGGTTGCTTGCGTAGAAGAAGAAGCGCTTCCTGTTCTACCGGGAAAAAAGATGGCGGCTGTTTACCGTAGTTACGAGACCGAAACTTTATGAAAATGAATCTTAATATTTATCCTTATATAAAGCGCACCGGGTTATAAGGCGCACTGTCAGCTTTTGAGAAAATTTGTGGTTTTTAGGTGCGCCTTATAGTGCGGAAAATACGGTAGTTTGCTTTCTCCAAGATGAATATAAACATTCAGCACATGCAAAACATAATATGAGTCAATTCATTCACTTCACTACATTTGTTGTTTGTTCTATTTTATTGTATGCTTCGATCTACCATCGTTTACAGTGGTTACATTTGTTGTTGTTACCTTTAATTCGGCTGTTATGGTGCCATTTTGACAAATGTTTTGATTATATTATAATTGTAATATTACAAACCCCGTTTCCATATGAGTTGGGGAATTGTGTTAGATGTAAATATAAACGGAATACAATGATTTGCAAATCATTTTCAAGCCATATTCAGTTGAATATGCTACAAAGACAACATATTTGATGTTCAAACTCATAAACATTTTTTTTTTTTGCAAATAATCATTAACTTTAGAATTTGATGCCAGCAACACGTGACAAAGAAGTTGGGAAAGGTGGCAAAAAATACTGATAAAGTTGAGGAATGCTCATCAAACACTTATATGGAACATCCCACAGGTGTGCAGGCTAATTGGGAACAGGTGGGTGCCATGATTGGGTATAAAAAAAGCTTCCCAAAAATGTCTTTCACAAGAAAGGATGGGGCGAGGGTCACCACTTTGTCAACAAACGCGTGAGCAAATTGTTGAACAGTTTAAGAAAAACCTTTCTCAACCAGCTATTGCAAGGAATTTAGGGATTTCACCATCTACGGTCCGAAATATCATCAAAGGGTTCAGAGAATCTGGAGAAATCACTGCACGTAAGCAGCTAAGCCCGTGACCTTCCATCCCTCAGGCTGTACTGCATCAACAAGCGACATCAGTGTGTAAAGGATATCACCACATGGGCACAGGAACACTTCAGAAACCCACTGTCAGTAACTACAGTTGGTCGCTACATCTGTAAGTGCAAGTTAAAACTCTCCTATGCAAGGCGGAAACCGTTTATCAACAACACCCAGAAACGCCGTCGGCTTCGCTGGGCCTGAGCTCATCTAAGATGGACTGATGCAAAGTGGAAAAGTGTTCTGTGGTCTGACGAGTCCACATTTCAAATTGTTTTTGGAAACTGTGGACGTCGTGTCCTCCGGATCAAAGAGGAAAAGAACCATCCGGATTGTTATAGGCGCAAAGTTGAAAAGCCAGCATGTGTGATGGTATGGGGGTGTATTAGTGCCCAAGACATGGGTAACTTGCACATCTGTGAAGGCACCATTAATGCTGAAAGGTACATACAAGTTTTGGAGCAACATATGTTGCCATCCAAGCAACGTTACCATGGACGCCCCTGCTTATTTCAGCAAGACAATGCCAAGCCATGTGTTACATCAATGTGGCTTCATAGTAAAAGAGTGCAGGTACTGTTGAACAACTTAAGCTGTGCATCAAGCAAGAATGGGAAAAAAATCCACCTGAGAAGCTTCAGTCTCCTCAGTTCCCAAACGTTTACTGAGTGTTGTTAAAAAGAAAGGCCATGTAGCACAGTGGTGAACATGTCCTTTCCCAACTACTTTGGCACGTGTTGCAGCCATGAAATTCTAAGTTAATTATTATTTGCAAAAAAAAAAATAAAGTTTATGAGTTTTGAACATCAAATATGTTGTCTTTGTAGCATATTCATGGGAATCAGCACCTCCAAATCCGAGTCCATGGTTCTCGCCCGGAAAAGGGTGGAGTGCCATCTCCGGGTTGGGGAGGAGATCTTGCCCCAAGTGGAGGAGTTCAAGTACCTCGGAGTCTTGTTCACGAGTGAGGGAAGAGTGGATCGTGAGATCGACAGGCGGATCGGTGCGGCGTCTTCAGTAATGCGGACGCTGTATCGATTCGTTGTGGTGAAGAAGGAGCTGAGCCAGAAGGCAAAGCTCTCGATTTACCGGTCGATCTACGTTCCCATCCTCACCTATGGTCATGAGCTTTGGGTCATGACCGAAAGGACAAGATCACGGGTACAAGCGGCCGAAATGAGTTTCCTCCGCCGGGTGGCGGGTATCTCCCTTAGAGATAGGGTGAGAAGCTCTGTCATCCGGGGGGAGCTCAAAGTAAAGCTGCTGCTCCTCCATATCGAGAGGAGCCAGATGAGGTGGTTCGGGCATCTGGTCAGGATGCCACCCGAACGCCTCCCTCGGGAGGTGTTTCGGGCACATCCGACCGGTAGGAGGCCACGGGGAAGACCCAGGACACGTTGGGAAGACTATGTCTCCCGGCTGGCCTGGGAACGCCTCGGGATCCCCCGGGAGGAGCTGGACGAAGTGGCTGGGGAGAGGGAAGTCTGGGCTTCCCTGCTTAGGCTGCTGCCCCCGCGACCCGACCTCGGATAAGCGGAAGAAGATGGATGGATGGATACTGCATTACATAAGACTACCCGAATGTACTCAAATGATTGAAAAAAATAAATGTTTTTAAGCTAAATTATTGGTAAACACAGATTATGTATAATAATTTACGTAAAACTGCGAGTAATGAATAAAGTTTTCATCAATTAATATATTCTGTAGACATACCCTCATCCGCTCTCTTTTCCTGAAAGCTGATCCGTCCAGTTTTGGAGTTGATGTCAGCATCTGCTTTGAGTGTCGCAGGATATCCACACATTCTCGCCATCTCTGTCGTAGCATAGCTTTCGTCGGTAAAGTGTGCGGAACAAACGACCGACCATTTCGTCGGCTTTCCCCACACCCTCGTCTTTTGAACACATTTCGTCCAATTTCTTGCCACTTTCGCATCTTTGGGCCACTGGTGCAACTCGAATCCGTCCCTGTTCGTGTTGTTACACCCTCCGACAACACACCGACGAAAGTGAGAAAATGGCGGATTGCTTCCCGATGTGACGTCCATCGCTCCGAGAGCGAATAATAGAAAGGCGTTTAATTCGCCAAAATTCACCCATTTAGAGTTCGGAAATCGGTTAAAAAAATATATGGTCTTTTTTCTGCAACATCAAGGTATATATTGACGCTTACATAGGTCTGGTGATAATGTTCCCCTTTAATGCCTCATGACAAAAAACTATTTCAGCTTCCTACTGTTCAAGTTACCAATCCAGTCCATACAGTTCCCATTTTGTGAATCGCAAATATTCTGCAGATTGCATACTCAGAATCTGCAACCACACCTATGGCAATGACAAACAGAAATTCCAAAAGCCATAGTCACACTACCCACAGCTTGTGGCACTTTGTCAAAATCATCTGTCTGCACTGCTAGCTCTCACTGTTGACTGATGGTTCATCCATCCATCCATTTTCTACCGCTTATTCCCTTTGGGGTCGCGGGGGGCGCTGGAGCCTATCTCAGCTACAATCGGGCGGAAGGCGGGGTACACCCTGGACAAGTCGCCACCTCATCGCAGGGCCAACACAGATAGACAGACAACATTCACACTCACATCCACACACTAGGGCCAATTTAGTGTTGCCAATCAACTTATCCCCAGGTGCATGTCTTTGGAAGTGGGAGGAAGCCGGAGTACCCGGAGGGAACCCACGCAGTCACGGGGAGGACATGCAAACTCCACACAGAAAGATCCCGAGCCTGGGATTGAACCCAAGACTATTCAGGACCTTCGTATTGAGAGGCAGATGCACTAACCCCTCTGCCACCGTGAAGCCCACTGATGGTTCAATTTCAAACAAATCATTCATTCGGAAATTTTTTTTTGTCACAAGGGATCTACATTTAATGCTTTTTTTTACTGAGACTTGAAAAAGGGAGAAAGATTATGTGTCCATGAAGGAAATATGCCCACCTGACTGCTCTTTCATATGTGCCCCAAGGACTACGGGCCGTGGTGGGGGCTTTGCCGTGATACTTAAAGAAGATAAATTCCCCTCGCAAAAAGCGAACTGTGGATCCTTCTCATCTTTTGAACTGTTTATTTCCAAAGTGGGTTGTCATAATCCATTTTATTGTGTTTTAATTTATTGTCCTGGTACAAATGACTCTTTTCTGGCAGATTTTAGCTTCCATTCCTATTTTGAGAAAATCTTAATGTTGGGGGATTTTTAATGTGACTGTGGGTGATACCACACACAGTTTTGCTATAATTTTATTAATCTTACAGACTATTTTAATTGATGTTGATATTGACGCTCATGTTTTATCTTTTAATTAATCACTGCTCTGCCATTCTTGATGAAATTGCTCCTTTGAAGCCTTGTACCATTGCAGCTATGAACCCATGTTACCTTCAACGCAAATGTTGGACAGCCCAGCGTTGGTGGAAGTCAACAAAACTTCTTGTCCATCGACTCAATCTGGAAGATCTGTTAGCTGAATTCATTTCTATGGCTAAGGTGGCCAGAGCTTATTACCGCTAATAAAATAAATCCTAGGGTCAATTTTGACACCATAAATGACATTACTGGTGCACAACCACCAGTTCCACCGGTGTTTTCTACAAGGACTTCAGTGATTTTTTGATGTTTTTTTTGTCAACAAAGTTGCCAGTGTCAAGGCCAATACTATACCACTGTCCATCTTGTCCCTACCCACTCCACCTCTACAACAGCAATTTTTTGGTAAGTTCGTACCTGTTTCCTTAAAAGACTTAACAGATCTTGTGCATTCAATGAAGATCTCTTCGAGTCCATTGGACATCCTATCCCGCAACTTGGTTAGAAAAGGTTTTTGGCACTATTGGGAATGTTGTCTGTCTATCTGTGTTGGCCCTGCGATGAGGAGCCGACTTGTCCAGGGTGTACCCCGCGTACCGCCCGAAACCCTGAAAGGGATAAGCGGTAGAAAATGGATGGCTGGTCCATCTCTGCTTTCCATAATCAATTGCTCACTGGTTTCTGGTTGTGTTCCAACCTATTTCAAGCAGGCAGTTGCCCAACCTTTTCTGAAAAAGCCAAACTGACGCATCCTTTCTTAGCAACTATCGGCCTATCTCCTAGCTGCCCTTCCTGTCCAACATTTTTTTTTTTTAAATTGTGGCAAACCAGTTAGTCTCAGCTTTAAATCAACACAATATCTTCGATAAATTTCAGTCCGGTTGTCGTCAGTTACTTTCTGCAGAAACTGCTTTACTCAGGGTCTCCAATGACATCATGATGGCCTCTGATTCTGGTAAATGTACAATTACTGGTTCTGTTCGATCTCAATCAATCAATTGAAGCCCTTAATCACAAACGCCTCACAGGAATTTTTTCCACATCAGGGCAAGAAAAAACTCAACCCAATGGTAACAATGGCAGCGTGCAGACTTTGACACTGTCGACCATCAAATCCTTGTAGGACTGGGTGGGCTTTTCAGGAACACCCCTTCAATGGTTTCAATCATATTTGGAAGATAGATCTTTCTCTGTGGCTGTTGGCCCTCATAAGTCAGAGTCCGTTCCCCTCTCGTGTGGGGTGCACCAGTGTTCAGTTTTGGGCCCCATCCTCTTTACCATATACATGCTTCCACTCAGGGAAGTCATCGGGAATTTTGAAGGTATCTCATACCACATGTACGTCGATGAACTTCAGTTCTATTTCTCATTCAACCCTGATAGGACACATGAAGTTGATTTGTTGAACAATTGTCTGACTGAGGTTATTATTCTTAAGGCGATGGCTGCCAAAACATTAGTGGTAGTTATTGCCCCTGACACTAGAACTTCTAAAGCAGCCAACTGGTTAGGGTCCCCTGGTGCAAATGTGCGCCCCGGTCTGAAAAATCTTGGGGTCACATTTAACCCAACCATGATTTTTGAGGGAGCTTTTTCCACCGCCAAAACATATACAAACTCAGATCCAGAACGAGAAATTATCAGTCATTCTCTTGTTTCCTCACGTCTTGACTATTGCAACTCACCTGTCCGTAGTGCAGAGCGCTCTTGTCAAGATGTCATAAGCTCAGTCATGTTTCCCCCGTCTTTGCATCCTTGCACCGGCTACCTGTTCATTTCAAGATTTGGTGCAAACCTCTATCCAATACCTACAGGGTACTCAATGGCCCGGCAACAGCTTACTTGATAGATCCGTTGTCTCTTCACTGTCCTGCTAGGTCACTGTGGTCTGCTGGCTTTTATCCATCTATCCATCCATTTTCTACCGCTTGTCCCTTTTGGGGTCGCGGGGGGGTGTTGGAGCCAATCTCAGCTGCATTCGGGCACAAGGCGGTGTACACCCTGGACAAGTCGCCACCTCATCACAGGGCCAACACAGATAGACAACATTCACACTCACACACTAGGGCCAATTTAGTGTTGCCAATCAACCTAACCCCAGGTGCATGTCTTTGGAGGTGGGAGGAAGCCGGAGTAGAACCCACGCAGTAACGGGGAGAACATGCACACTCCACACAGAAAGATCCCGAGCCGGGATTGAACTCAGGACTACTCAGGACCTTCGTATTGTGAGGCACATGCACTAACCCCTCTTGTACCGTGCTGCCTCGGGCTTTTATCACCCCGTGTAAAATTAAAAAGTAAAAGCAAAAACGGCCTTTGAGTCATTTTCCTCTAAATGGTGGAATGCATTCCGTATGAGCTGAGTGTGCATTCCTGTAAATTCAATTTATCTTTTTGTGCTATTTTTATTATCATATTTATTTCATTTTGCCATGTTTCTGTTGTTGCATCATGTTGTACGTTCGTTGTAGTTGTTGATTGTACTATTTGTACATTTTGCTTACTTAAACTATTCAGGCTCTCTACTGCTATCTTGTGGTTGAAATCGGTAGTGCATTCTTCACGCACTCTTCACTCAGGCTTAAAGAGAAGGATGAGGCCAAATTAAACTGGCACGCCTGTAGGTGTAGAGCAGGGGTTCCCAAACTACTTACTTACTTACTTAGTCCTCTTGCACTTCAGGGCGCGTAGAGCCGACCATAGCAACCAGGTCTCTCCATCTGGGTCTGTTGTGGGCAAGGTGTTGAGCTTGTGCCATAGTCACATTGCAGGCCTTAAGGTCCTGGGCTAATACATCCAGCCAGCGAGTCCTAGGGGCGCCTCTAGGGCGTCTCCAGCCAGCTCGCTGCGGGTTGAAGTCCAGGATTTTGCGCGTGGGGTGTTCCCCCGGCAGGCGGATGACATGGCCATACCAGCGCACTCGCCGCATTGCTGCGAGGCGAGAGGCTGGGAGCTGTTGGGTTAGCTCTCTTAGGGTCTTGTTGGTGACATGCTGGCTCCACGTGATGCCTTCTATCCTCCTGAGGGCTCTGGAATCAAAGCCATCTAGCCTGGCCGCCAGGATGTTATTCAGCGGCCATGTTTCCGAGCCGTACAGAAGGACAGAGATGACAGAGTAATTGTAGACCCTCAACTTGGTGTCCCGAGATATGTGCCGGTGTCGCCACAACGGTCTCCACAAGGACTGCATGACGGAGGCTGCAAGGGCGCGACGGCGGTCCACCTCTCGTTTGAGGTCGCCGGTGTTGGTGTCTGTCGAGCCGAGGTATCTGAAGGTAGGGACAAAGTGGACAGGGGTATCCTCAAATAAGAAGGGTGGTGGGTCTGGTCCATCTCCAAACTACTAAAGTATTATTTTTTTAAATCTGTTCTTTCTAATCCATTTTGTACAGCTTGTTACTATTGGGGTGTCCGAGCCACTCAGACAAATCATAGAACATGACATCAGCATTTGTGGTGATTTAACCCCCAATTCCAGCTGTTGATGCTGAGTGCCAAGCAGGGAGGTAACGGGTCCCATTTTTTAATAGTCTTTGGTATGACTCGGCCGGGGTTTGAACTCACAACCGATCTCAAGGCGGACACTCTAACCACGAGGCCACTGAGTAGGTTTTTGTGCATCAATCATCGCTCCTCACTGGCTGTGACGACAAGGCAAGGGAAGAACCAGGGAGAGAGAGAGTGCTGAACTACAAAAGCCAAAAGCAGTGAAGTTGTCACGTTGTGTAAACGGTAAATAAAAAGAGAATACAACAACTTATATTCAATTGAATAGACAACAAAGACAAGATATTTAATGTGCGAACTGGTAAACTTTGTTACTTTTTGCAAATATTAGCTCATTTGGAATTTGACGTCTGCAGTGTCTATGTTTCAAAAAAAGACTGAGAAAGTTGAGGAATGCTCATCAAACACTTGTTTGGAACATCCCACAGGTGAACGGGCTAATTGGGAACAGGTGGGTGCCATGATTGGGTATAAAAGCAGCTTCCATGAAATGCTCACTCATTCACAAACAAGGACGGGGCGAGGGTCACCACTCTGTCAACAAATGCCAGAGCAAATTGTTTAAGAACAACATTTCTCAACTCGACTCTGCAGCATCGTGTGGACATCGGGGGCGGTACCTCTGGATTGGCAGACCGGGGTGGTGGTTCCTTCCTCTCTTTAAGAAGGGGAACCGGAGGGTGTGTTCTAACTATCGTGGGATCACACTCCTCAGCCTTCCCGGTAAGGTCTATTCAGGTGTACTGGAGAGGAGGCTACGCCGGATAGTCGAACCTCGGATTCAGGAGGAACAGTGTGGTTTTCGTCCTGGTCGTGGAACTGTGGACCAGCTCTATACTCTCGGCAGGGTCCTTGAGGGTGCATGGGAGTTTGCCCAACCAGTCTACATGTGCTTTGAGGACTTGGAGAAGGCATTCGACCGTGTCCCTCGGGAAGTCCTGTGGGGAGTGCTCAGAGAGTATGGGGTATCGGACTGTCTGATTGTGGCGGTCCGCTCCCTGTATGATCAGTGTCAGAGCTTGGTCCGCATTGCCGGCAGTAAGTCGGACACGTTTCCAGTGAGGGTTGGACTCCGCCAAGGCTGCCCTTTGTCACCGATTCTGTCCATAACTTTTATGGACAGAATTTCTAGGCGCAGTCAAGGCGTTGACGGGATCCGGTTTGGTGGCTGCATGATTAGGTCTCTGCTTTTTGCAGATGATGTGGTCCTGATGGCTTCATCTGGCCAGGATCTTCAGCTCTCGCTGGATCGGTTCGCAGCTGAGTGTGAAGCGACTGGGATGAGAATCAGCACCTCCAAGTCCAAGTCCATGGTTCTCGCCCGGAAAAGGGTGGAATGCCATCTTCGAGTTGGGGAGGAGACCCTTCCCCAAGTGGAGGAGTTCAAGTACCTCGGAGTCTTGTTCATGAGTGAGGGAAGAGTGGATGGTGAGATCGACAGGCGGATCGGTGCGGCGTCTTCAGTAATGCGGACGCTGTATCGATCCGTTGTGGTGAAGAAGGAGCTGAGCCGGAAGGCAAAGCTCTCAATTTACCGGTCGATCTACGTTCCCATCCTCACCTATGGTCATGAGCTTTGGGTTATGACCGAAAGGACAAGATCACGGGTACAAGCGGCCGAAATGAGTTTCCTCCGCCGGGTGGCGGGGCTCTCCCTTAGAGATAGGGTGAGAAGCTCTGCCATCCGGGAGGAGCTCAAAGTAAAGCCGCTGCTCCTCCACATCGAGAGGAGCCAGATGAGGTGGTTCGGGCATCTGGTCAGGATGCCACCCGATCGCCTCCCTCGGGAGGTGTTTAGGGCACGTCCGATCGGTAGGAGGCCACGGGGAAGACCCAGGACACGTTGGGAAGACTATGTCTCCCGGCTAGCCTGGGAACGCCTCGGGATCCCCCGGGAGGAGCTGGACGAAGTGGCTGGGGAGAGGGAAGTCTGGGCATCCCTGCTTAGGCTGCTGCCCCCGCGACCCGACCTCGGATAAGCGGAAGAAGATGGATGGATGGATGGATTGATGGATTTCTCAACCAGCTATTGCAAGGAATTTATGGATTTCACCATCTACGCTCTGTAATATCATCAAAAGGTTAAGAGAATCTGGAGAAATCACTGCACGTAAGCCATGATATTACAGACCTTGGATCCCTCAGCTAAATGTTAAATGTAGATGTGTCAATGGTAAATGTAAAAGTTTCAATGTTAAATGTCACTGAACAGTATCCACAAGTAATCAACAAAAAGTCAGTACTTTGGAGCAATGTTCACAGACTCTATTATGCATCCTGTTTCAACTGATCGTCCTTGAGATGTTCCTACAACTTAATTGTCAAGACGTGGACTATGGTGTGTTTGTTTTCCCGAGATGCAAGTAAAGCTGGACTGGTCATGGCGTGAAGGTGAATACATATTTATTTATAACACTCAAAGGAACAAAAAGCGCGCTCAAGGCGGATGTACAAACTTGACTAACGAAACAAAAAGACTTGCACGGGGGGAAAAAAACTGTGAACAATTAAACAAAAACACTAACTGTGGCATTAATGGAACAAAACTTACTTGGACATGGCATGAAGTGTGCAGAGGTAGACAGAGTGTGACAGGGGTATGAATACGGGGTTTCGCCAGGACGACGAACTGAAAACAATGAACTTAAATACTACCTGCATGATTAACGAAAACAGGTGCGTGACTCAAAACGTGAAACAGGTGCGTGACGTGACAGGTGAAAACTA
Organism: Nerophis lumbriciformis; assembly: GCF_033978685.3. Taxonomy (NCBI): domain Eukaryota; kingdom Metazoa; phylum Chordata; class Actinopteri; order Syngnathiformes; family Syngnathidae; genus Nerophis; species Nerophis lumbriciformis. Next base: position 2,782,896 of record NC_084584.2, on the reverse strand, counting down.
ATGGGTTGCTATGGTGACAAAACAAAACAAAAGTGCACAAAAAGTCCAAAAACAAAACCGAACATGACTAAAACAAAACATGATCACACAGACATGACATTAAGTGGGGCCTGCCTGTGGTTCAATTCAGTTGTTTAGACATGATTTGGAAAGGCGCACACTTATCTATATACAGGTAAAAGCCAGTCAATTAGAATATTTTGAAAAACTTGATTTATTTCAGTAATTGCATTCAAAAGGTGTAACTTGTACATTATATTTATTCATTGCACACAGACTGATGCATTCAAATGTTTATTTCATTTAATTTTGATGATTTGAAGTGGCAACAAATGAAAATCCAAAATTCCGTGTGTCACAAAATTAGAATATTACTTAAGGCTAATACAAAAAAGGGATTTTTAGAAATGTTGGCCAACTGAAAAATATGAAAATGAAAAATATGAGCATGTACAATACTCAATACTTGGTTGGAGCTCCTTTTGCCTCAATTACTGCGTTAATGCGGCGTGGCATGGAGTCGATGAGTTTCTGGCACTGCTCAGGTGTTATGAGAGCCCAGGTTGCTTTGATAGTGGCCTTCAACTCTTCTGCGTTTTTGGGTCTGGCATTCTGCGTCTTCCTTTTCACAATACCCCACAGATTTTCTATGGGGCTAAGGTCAGGGGAGTTGGCGGGCCAATTTAGAACAGAAATACCATGGTCCGTAAACCAGGCACGGGTAGATTTTGCGCTGTGTGCAGGCGCCAAGTCCTGTTGGAACTTGAAATCTCCATCTCCATAGAGCAGGTCAGCAGCAGGAAGCATGAAGTTCTCTAAAACTTGCTGGTAGACGGCTGCGTTGACCCTGGATCTCAGGAAACAGAGTGGACCGACACCAGCAGATGACATGGCACCCCAAACCATCACTGATGGTGGAAACTTTACACTAGACTTCAGGCAACGTGGATCCTGTGCCTCTCCTGTCTTCCTCCAGACTCTGGGACCTCGATTTCCAAAGGAAATGCAAAATTTGCATGTTCATCCAACGCAAAAAGTGCATGCGCTGCTGAGCTCTTTTTACAAGAGCTCCGGTGTGTCGGGACCAGGTCATATTGTCAGTTATCTGCACCCCCAGGAACTTCGTGCTGCTTACCATCTCCACCGCTGTGCCGTTGATGAAGAGTGGAGTGTGGCTGGACTGGTGCTTCCTGAAGTCGACGATGATCTCCTTGGTCTTGTTGACATTCAGGACCAGGTTGTTGGTTCTGCACCAGTCAACCAGATGTTTCACCTCCTCCCTGTAGTTTATGTCGTTGTTGTCGCGGATGAGGCCCACTACTGTCGTGTCGTTCGCATACTTCACAATGTGGTTAGTAGTGGACCTGGCGCAGCAGTCATGAGTCATCAACGTGAACAGCAGTGGACTCAGGACGCAGCCCTTGGGGGAGCCTCTGCTCAGGGAGATGGCACTGGAGGTGTTTTCGCCCACTCTCACAGATTGGGGTCTGTTTGTGAGGAAGTCAAGCAGCCAGTTGCATAGGGGGGGACTGAACCCCAGGGGGGCCAGTTTGCTCACCAAGTGCTGCGGGATGATGGTGTTGAATGCCGAGCTGAAGTCCAGAAACAACATCTTCACGTGTGTGTCCTTTCCTTCCAGATGTTCTAAGCTCAGGTGGAGTGCAGAGGAGATGGTGTCCTCTGTGGAGCGGTTAGGGCGATAAGCAAACTGGTATGGGTCGAATGTGGGGGGAAGTCTGGAGACAATGTATTCCTTTACCAGCCTCTCGAAGCACTTCATTACATCATTTTTTGGGATAAGGTAAACATCTGTTCAGTATTTTAACATAAAAGTATTTGATTGTGAGGCATTAAAAGCCACAAAATGCAACGGTTCCATCAGACCCACAAACACTGGCTGAGTAACAACAATATGAACACCACACAAGGGTTAACATAGTCCGATGTCACATTGTTATGGGAGACGCACTGCATCCTGTCAGTAAGATAAGAGTTACTGTAAACCAAGACAAGGCTAAGTCTGACATACCAATACGTGTTTTGATACGCTCTAATAAAATATCATGATGGATGGTATCGAAAGCAGCGCTAAGATGAAGAAGCAGCAACATAGATGACGCATCAGAATCCATCGTTAGCAATAGTCATTAGCAGAGATGTGGACTCGAGTCACATGACTTGGACTCGAGTCAGACTCGAGTCATGAATTTGATGACTTTAGACTCGACTTGACAAAATGTAAAAAGACTTGCAACTCGACTTAGACTTTAACATCAATGACTTGTGACTTCACTTGGACTTGAGCCTTTTGAATTGACATGACTTGACATGACTTGCTACTTTCCCCAAAACCCAAAGATGAAAAAGTTATTCGGGAGCGCTCCGTATTTTTCATTGTGTACTTGTCTATCAGCGTTGCGTGTGTCAGCTGGTGTGCTCTCAGTACAACAGCCAATCAAATTACATCTACTTTGTTTTCATCACACAGCATTCATCCAATCAAATTGCAGGACAACCAACGAAGAAGACATGTCCAAACCACACGCCAGTGAACAAAAAATGATACCTAAAATAATTTTGTTTGGGTATAAAAATTACGAGGTGGTCAACACAAAACGGTTTGCAGTATGCAACACATGCGGTTCGAAAATTACTGATGGAGAGGCAACAACTTCCAACTTCGTCCGGCATTTGAAGTTGCACAAAGAACGGTAAGTTTTGAATGTAAGATAACGTTTATTGGCTAAGTAACGTGACTTTTATTTGCTGTGTAGTTAAATCAGTGAGGCTGTAAACTAGCTCACTGCTAACGTTATAACGTTATTGCAAACACGGGAATCTGTTGCAGTTCACTACCTTATTCATACTTTTTGTTCAGTGATTTTTTTTAAGCAGGGTTACGTTAGTCAATATATCACACGTAACGTTAGACGGCGGTCAGCAGCACCACGTATTTTAGCCACCTAAAAAAAGACAAAAATAGTAAAATAAAGGTCAGTTAAAATGTATACTATATTATGAATATGTGTACCGTTTTAGCTAGCTTTCTGACATACTGTTGGTTGTTTACCTCAGTGGTCCCCAACCACCGGACCGCGGCCCGGTACTGGTCCGTGGATCGATTGGTATCGGGCCGCACAAGAAATAATTTTTTTTTCTTTCCTTTTTTTAATTAAATCAACATAAAAAACACAAGATACACTTACAAGTAGTGCACCAACCCAAAACAACTCTCTCCCCCTTTTGTTCTGGGCATTGAACATGAAGACTCTTCCTTCACTGTTCCGAGTGGCCATGAGAGTCTTGGCAGTGCCTGCCTCCAGTGCTCCAGTGGAGCGAGTTTTCAGCCATGGTGGCATCATACTACGCCCCCATCGTGCACAAATGACTGACAGACTCTTGGCTAATTTGGTCTTTTGCAAATGCAATGCAGCATAGGGCCCTGACATATAAAAAGTACAACTTTTTTGTTATGTTCACGTATATGTCATGTTTTTTCAATGTTAACACTTTTGTACAAATAAGTACATTTGCACTTTATTTTTCAATGTGTTTGTTCTGTAAAGGAATGAGTTAATGTTTAAAATGACTGGTTAATAGTGCTATTATAAAGTGCAATGTCAGCACAATTTTCTTTCCTGCAATTTAAAATGCACTTGTTTTAATAAATAAATACAGCGTTTGAAAAGCATACACAATCTGTGTTAATATATTAGTCTGTGGTTAAAAGGACTTGAAAGGACTCGAAACTCAAAATGCAGGACTTAGGACTTGACTTGAGACTTTCCAGTCTTGACTTTGGACTTGACTCGGGGCTTGCCTGTCTTGACTCGGGACTTGACTCGGACTTGAGGGCAAAGACTTGAGACTTACTTGTGACTTGCAAAACAATGACTTGGTCCCACCTCTGGTCATTAGTCATTTTTGCGAGGGCTGTCTCCGTAGAGTGATTTGCCCTGAAACCGGATTGAAAAAGTTCACAGAGATTGTTGGACACTAAGTGTTCATTTAGCTGTTGTGCAACAATTTTTTTGAGGATTTTCGAAATAAAGGGAAGGTAGAATACCGGCCAGTAGTTTACCATGAGGTCAGGGTCATGGTTAGGTCTTTTGAGCAGAGGATCAATAACCGCTTTCTTGAATGCTATGGGAACAGTGCCAGAGGAAAGTGATACGTTTATAATATTTAGCACTGATGGACCTAATAATACAAAAGGTTCCTTGATAAGTTTCCCAGGTAGTGGGTCAAGTAAACATGTTGTTTGTTTTATCCCACTTACACGCCGTAATAGTTCCTCTAATGTTATTTCATCAAAAAGACAGAGACTATTTTGGAGGGCGGTATCCGTCGCATGTACAGTCGTATCTGTGTTAATAGAACCCAGTTGTAGTTGGGATGCGTTGTCTTTAATCTCCTTTCTAATGAGTTCAATTTTCTTATTAAAGAAATTCATAAAGTCATCTGCCGAGTGGGTGGAGATACTGGGAGGAGTCCCTTGTTGGGTTAGCGATGCTACTGTAATAAACAAAAATTTAGGATCGGTTTTGTTGAGGCGGATGAGATTTGAGTAATATTTAGCTTTAGTTAAGGTAAGCATGCGTTTATAAGTTATTAAGCTATCACTCCATGCTTGATGGAAAACCTCAAGTTTAGTCGCGCGCCATTTGCGTTCCAGCTTTCTACATGATAATTTATGAGCTCTAGTTTCTTCTGTACACCATGGAGTGCGCCTTTTAGGGGCCCTTTTTAGCTTTAGCGGTGCTATACTATCAATGGGTTCGCGCAGGGCATCGTCAAAGTTGTTAGTGAGGTTATCAATAGAGCCGACATAATTTGATGAGTGCCCTTAATTAAAGAAGCTGGCTCGCTGCAGTCAGCCAAATTTTAAATGTGTCTGCATTCATTTATATACAATAGAAAATTTAATTAATGATGTTTACTAATAGATTTTATAATCGTCCATGTCGAATTGCGATGCGTCAACAAAATCGATTATTTTCCCCACTTGGAGGCAACTGTGTAATAAAATCACGATCAATCCTTTATGTTGATATTATTTACTGTTTCAAGCGGCCCTTAGACGGCAGCCAGAACTGGGATGTGGCCTTCAATGCAAACCAGTTTGACAGGCCTGGTGTAGAGGGTTGAAGCGCTGAACCAGCAGTCAAACAAGGACAGTATGTCAAGTCATTCCTGAGTCAAAAGTCTTGTTTGCATCTTCAGCATCAGCGATACATCTGAGCAAGAAATTAAAAACAAACTGTGTTGACTCCTTGGGGGCCGGGGCTGGGGCTCTGTCCCGGGGGTCTTGCTCCGTGGGTGGGGGGTCCTGGGTGCCGGGGGGGCCGTGTGCCGCGGGGTCGGGTGGGCCTGGGGTGTGTTTCCTGGTTCCGGCCTGGCGGGCCGATCCGTGGGTGGTCTGGTGGCTGGGGGTGGGTGGAGGTGCCTGGGCGGGTGTTGGGGTGCGGGTGGGGCTGTGGGCGGCCGCCTTGGGTTGGTTGGGGGGGCTGTCCCTCCCGTGGGTGGTTGGGCGGGGGGTTGCGCCCGTGGGGCTGGGGTCTTGCCACTGTCGGGCGGGGGTCGGCTCATGCCCCTCTGGCTCTGGGTGTCCGTGGGCTTCCTCCTTCCCCTGGGGCGCGGGGCGGGGTCTGCCCGGGGTCGCCCTGCGCTGCGGCTGTGCGGGGCTGCCTGGTGCCGGGTTGGGGGGACTGCTTGCCTCCCTTGTTGGGGCCCCGGCGGTGCTGCCCGACTGCCCTGCGGGAGTCCCCCTCCTGTGTTTTACTCTGCCCTTATTTTTTTATTAATTTTATTTATTTATTTTAATTTATTTTATATGTATATATATGTATATATGTATGTATGTGTATGTGTATATATGTATATGTATGTATGTATATATGTATGTATGTATATATGTATGTATGTATGTATATAAATATATATATATATATATATATATATATATATATATATATATATATATATATATATATATATATATATATATATTATTATTTTTTTTTTTAATCTATTTAATATATTTAACTTATTCTGTTAAATTATATATGGGTACGCGTGTATGTGTGTGTGTGTACGTTTGTATATATGTATGGTGGAATCTGTGTGTATGTATGTAGGAAAAAAAAAAAAAAAAAACTGTTGCTAAAACAAGAAGGGGAAATTATTTTTCGATGTGAGATCAAAAGTGGAAATGTCTGGCAGCAGATGGCGGCAGACTGATGCCGTAGCGACACACATTATTTATGTTTATTGTAAATTATCCACTCAACAGATAAAATAGCGAAACGGCAAGAAGCAAAGACTTAAGTCAACGTGACCACCATCTTTGTAGGTAAAATTCCGTGCCGCGCACGATGCGCACACTGAACTCCATTGTAAAAATGTGTGTTTTTACTGATGTGTATTTCTGGTCTTGTCATCCTCGTTTGGAGAGAAGGGCGACACGGCAGTGCGGCAGGAACAAAAGAGACGTCGGAGACGCTTTATTGAACCAAAAGTGGCTTTATTACAAGCGAGCACCAAGCTCCGGTTCCCAGAGGAGGTCAGGTCAAAAATATGAGGCACTCCTAACCTGGAGAAGCCAAACCATCAGTTTTTATATTCCACCTTTCTGTCTCTGGGTGTGTGCCAAGTCAGGCAGCACTCCCTAACCCATAAAAGGAGATGTTTGTGTGTAAGTGTCTGGAAAACAACTGCTTTAAGTCATAACTTAAATGTTGACGTTGAGCTAGACACGTAATCTCTTCTCAAGGATAGGGCTATCACCTTTGCATTCCAAAGTCCCAATTAGGGCCTCTTTCCTACGAGAAGTGATCCAATCCCCCTGCGAATATCAAACTAAGTATCTTATTATGTGCTCAAACTGAAATACCACTATTTACTCAAACTTGGTACCGTATTTTCCGCACCATAAGGCGCCCTGGGTTATAAGCCGCGCCTTCAATGAACGGCATATTTCAAAACTTTGTCCACCTATAAGCCGCCCCGTGTTGTAAGCCGCATCTAACTGCGCTAAAGGAATGTCAAAAAAACAGTCAAATAGGTCAGTCAAACTTTAATAATATATTAAAACCAGCGTGATGTGGGCGCGCATGGAGTCGTATATCAACATGGACGGAGCTGCGTGAAAAAAGCCACCCGGCCTCTTCGCGTAAACTTAAACTTACCTTAACCACTCGCTCATCTTTTCTTCATCCATCCATCCCTTCGAGTTAGCTTTTATGATGACGCCGGCTGGGAAGGTCTCTTTTGGCAAGGTCTTCCTTTTGAATATCACCATGGGTGGAAGTTTCTGGCCATTAGCATGGCAAGCTAGAACCACAGTGAAGGATGACTTCTCATTCCCTGTGGTGCGAATATTCACCGTACGTGCTCCCGTTGTATCCACAGTGCGGTTCACAGGAATATCAGTTGCTGTGAAATAGTAATCCGTGTGCGGATGGAGAGATTGCGTCTTTTCATGAACCGGATCCCTGTCGTTTAGTAGGAGCCATTTTGTGGTCTTTACAGATGTAAACACACAAAGGAAATGAGACGTACGGTAATATCCGCGCGCTTTTTCTTCTTCTACGCGGGCGGGTGGTTGCTTACAGTAGAAGAAGAAGCGCTTCCTGTTCTATGGGGGCGGGTGCTTACCTTGGCGGTTGCTTGCGTAGAAGAAGAAGCGCTTCCTGTTCTACCGGGAAAAAAGATGGCGGCTGTTTACCGTAGTTACGAGACCGAAACTTTATGAAAATGAATCTTAATATTAATCCATATATAAAGCGCACCGGGTTATAAGGCGCACTGTCAGCTTTTGAGAAAATGTGTGGGTTTTAGGTGCGCCTTATAGTGCGGAAAATACGGTAGTTTGCTTTCTCCAAGATGAATATAAACATTCACCACATGCAAAACATAATATGAGTCAATTCATTCACTTCACTACATTTGTTGTTTGTTCTATTTTATTGTATGCTTCGATCTACCATCGTTTACAGTGGTTACATTTGTAGTTGTTACCTTTAATTCGGCTGTTATGGTGCCATTTTGACAAAAGTTTTGATTATATTATAATTGTAATATTACAAACCCCGTTTCCATATGAGTTGGGGAATTGTGTTAGATGTAAATATAAACGGAATACAATGATTTGCAAATCCTTTTCAAACCATATTCAGTTGAATATGCTACAAAGACAACATATTTGATCTTCAAACTGATAAACATTTTTTTTTTTTTGCAAATAATCATTAACTTTAGAATTTGATGGCAGCAACACGTGACAAAGAAGTTGGGAAAGGTGGCAAAAAATACTGATAAAGTTGAGGAATGCTCATCAAACACTTATTTGGAACATCCCACAGGTGTGCAGGCTAATTGGGAACAGGTGGGTGCCATGATTGGGTATAAAAACAGCTTCCCAAAAAGTGCTCAGTCTTTCACAAGAAAGGATGGGGCGAGGGTCACCACTTTGTCAACAAATGCGTGAGCAAATTGTTGAACAGTTTAAGAAAAACCTTTCTCAACCAGCTATTGCAAGGAATTTAGGGATTTCACCATCTACGCTCCGTAATATCATCAAAGGGTTCAGAGAATCTGGAGAAATCACTGCACGTAAGCAGCTAAGCCCGTGACCTTTGATCCCTCAGGCTGTACTGCATCAACAAGCGACATCAGTGTGTAAAGGATATCACCACATGGGCTCAGGAACACTTCAGAAACCCACTGTCAGTAACTACAGTTGGTCGCTACATCTGTAAGTGCAAGTTAAAACTCTCCTATGCAAGGCGGAAACCGTTTATCAACAACACCCAGAAACGCCGTCGGCTTCGCTGGGCCTGAGCTCATCTAAGATGGACTGATACAAAGTGGAAAAGTGTTCTGTGGTCTGACGAGTCCACATTTCAAATTGTTTTTGGAAACTGTGGACGTCGTGTCCTCCGGACCAAAGAGGAAAAGAACCATCCGGATTGTTATAGGCGCAACGTTGAAAAGCCAGCATCTGTGATGATATGTGGGTGTGCTAGTGCCCAAGACATGGGTAACTTACACATCTGTGAAGGCGCCATTAATGCTGAAAGGTACATACAAGTTTTGGAGCAACATATGTTGCCATCCAAGCAACGTTACCATGGACGCCCCTGCTTATTTCAGCAAGACAATGCCAAGCCACGTGTTACATCAATGTGGCTTCATAGTAAAAGAGTGCAGGTACTGTTGAACAACTTAAGCTGTACATCAAGCAAGAATGGGAAAGAATTCCACCTGAGAAGCTTCAAAAATGTGTCTCCTCAGTTCCCAAACCTTTACTGAGTGTTGTTAAAAGGAAAGGCCATGTAACACAGTGGTGAACATGTCCTTTCCCAACTACTTTGGCACGTGTTGCAGCCATGAAATTCTAAGTTAATTATTATTTGCAAAAAAAATAAATAAAGTTTATGAGTTTGAACATCAAATATGTTGTCTTTGTAGCATATTCATGGGAATCAGCACCTCCAAATCCGAGTCCATGGTTCTCGCCCGGAAAAGGGTGGAGTGCCATCTCCGGGTTGGGGAGGAGATCTTGCCCCAAGTGGAGGAGTTCAAGTACCTCGGAGTCTTGTTCACGAGTGAGGGAAGAGTGGATCGTGAGATCGACAGGCGGATCTGTGCGGCGTCTTCAGTAATGCGGACGCTGTATCGATTCGTTGTGGTGAAGAAGGAGCTGAGCCAGAAGGCAAAGCTCTCAATTTACCGGTCGATCTACGTTCCCATCCTCACCTATGGTCATGAGCTTTGGGTCATGACCGAAAGGACAAGATCACGGGTACAAGCGGCCGAAATGAGTTTCCTCCGCTGGGTGGCGGGGCTCTCCCTTAGAGATAGGGTGAGAAGCTCTGTCATCCGGGGGGAGCTCAAAGTAAAGCCGCTGCTCCTCCATATCGAGAGGAGCCAGATGAGGTGGTTCGGGCATCTGGTCAGGATGCCACCCGAACGCCTCCCTCGGGAGGTGTTTCGGGCACATCCGACCGGTAGGAGGCCACGGGGAAGACCCAGGACACGTTGGGAAGACTATGTCTCCCGGCTTGGCCTGGGAACGCCTCGGGATCCCCCGGGAGGAGCTGGACGAAGTGGCTGGGGAGAGGGAAGTCTGGGCTTCCCTGCTTAGGCTGCTGCCCCCGCGACCCGACCTCGGATAAGCGGAAGAAGATGGATGGATGGATGGATGTAGCATATTCAACTGAATATGGGTTGAAAATGATTTGCAAATCATTGTATTCCGTTTATATTTACATCTAACACAATTTCCCAACTCATATGGAAACAGGGCTTGTCGAACAATGATAGATGAATGTGTTGTGGCAGTTGCGAATGTCAACAATGCAGCGGTTTGAGGAACACGCCTATTAGGGCAAAGTGGCAAGATGAGAATGCTATGCAGGAAGTGCTTGAAGTGTAATGGCTTTTAAATATACTGAAATTAAGTTAATTGTATTCTTCCGGGTGTTTTTAAAACTGCACCAATTTTTTCCTCAGACTATTCAACTAACTTGTTTTGCCCAGAGGATTGTTTCTAATACGCACATTTTCAGAATGTGCTTGTTCTTTTTTTTGGCCGAAGTAAAACAAAGAAAACTATTTTGAAGTTTTCTTTTTTTTCCCCCCTAATTATTATTGCCATGATTTTACCAGCGTGATTTTTTGAGGGGATCCGGTTTGGTGGCTGCGGGATTAGGTCTCTGCTTTTTGCAGATGATGTGGTCCTGATGGCTTCATCCGGTCAGGATCTTCAGCTCTCGCTGGATCGGTTCGCAGCCGAGTGTGAAGCGACTGGGATGAGAATCAGCACCTCCAAGTCCGAGTCCATGGTTTTCGCCCGGAAAAGGGTGGAATGCCATCTTCGGGTTGGGGAGGAGACCCTGCCCCAAGTGGAGGAGTTCAAGTACCTCGGAGTCTTGTTCACGAGTGAGGGAAGAGTGGATCGTGAGATCGACAGGCGGATCGGTGCGGCGTCTTCAGTAATGCGGACGCTGTATCGATCCGTTGTGGTGAAGAAGGAGCTGAGCCGGAAGGCAAAGCTCTCAATTTACCGGTCGATCTACGTTCCCATCCTCACCTATGGTCATGAGCTTTGGGTTATGACCGAAAGGACAAGATCACGGGTACAAGCGGCCGAAATGAGTTTCCTCCGCCGGGTGCCGGGTCTCTCCCTTAGAGATAGGGTGAGAAGCTCTGTCATCCGGGGAGAACTCAAAGTAAAGCCGCTGCTCCTCCACATCGAGAGGAGCCAGATGAGGTGGTTCGGGCATCTGGTCAGGATGCCACCCGATCGCCTCCCTCGGGAGGTGTTTAGGGCACGTCCGACCGGTAGGAGGCCGCGGGGAAGACCCAGGACACGTTGGGAAGACTATGTCTCCCGGCAGGCCTGGGAACGCCTCGGGATCCCCCGGGAGGAGCTGGACGAAGTGGCTGGGGAGAGGGAAGTCTGGGCTTCCCTGCTTAGGCTGCTGCCCCCGCCACCCGACCTCGGATAAGCGGAAGAAGATGGATGGATGGATACTGCATTACATAAGACGACCCGAATGTACTCAAATGATTGAAAAAATAAATGTTTTTAAGCTAAATTATTGGTAAACACAGTTTATGTATAATAATTTACGTAAAACCGCGAGTAATGAATAACGTTTTCATCAATTAATATATTCTGTAGACATACCCTCATCCGCTCTCTTTTCCTGAAAGCTGATCCGTCCAGTTTTGGAGTTGATGTCAGCATCTGCTTTGAGTGTCGCAGGATATCCACACATTCTCGCCATCTCTGTCGTAGCATAGCTTTCGTCGGTAAAGTGTGCGGAACAAACGACCGACCATTTTCGTCGGCTTTCCCCACACCCTCGTCTTTTGAACACATTTCGTCCAATTTCTTGCCACTTTCGCATCTTTGGGCCACTGGTGCAACTCGAATCCGTCCCTGTTCGTGTTGTTACACCCTCCGACAACACACCGACGAAAGTGAGAAAATGGCGGATTGCTTCCCGATGTGACGTCCATCGCTCCGAGAGCGAATAATAGAAAGGTGTTTAATTCGCCAAAATTCACCCATTTAGAGTTCGGAAATCGGTTAAAAAAATATATGGTCTTTTTTCTGCAACATCAAGGTATATATCAGAATCAGAATCAGAATCAGCTTTATTGTCATTACGCAAGGTAACGAGATTGAGGCCATTCCATACAGTGCGATGTGTGCATGCTAGAAAAACAATGTGCAAATATATAAAAATATAAAAAATGTAGAAGTGCAATGAATATGGTGTGAAATGAATATATACATGAAAAAAAAACAAAAAAAAAAAACAGGGTGGTTGGTGGAATGGGTTATTGCACCGAAGAGAAGGCAGTTATGAGGGACAATGGGGCAGTCCGTTCAGGATGGTTATGGCCCTGGGGAAGAAGCTGTTCTTGACGCTTACATAGGTCTGTTGATAATGTTCCCCTTTAATGCCTCATGACAAAAAACTATTTCAGCTTCCTACTGTTCAAGTTACTAATCCAGTCCATACAGTTCCCATTTTGTGAAGCGCAAATATTCTGCAGATTGCATACTCAGAATCTGCAACCACACCTATGGCAATGACAAACAGACATTCCAAAAGCCATAATCACACTACCCACAGCTTGTGGCACTTTGTCAAAATCATCTGTCTGCACTGCTAACTCTCACTGTTGACTGATGGTTCATCCATCCATCCATTTTCTACCGCTTATTCCCTTTGGGGTCGCGGGGGGCGCTGGAGCCTATCTCAGCTACAATCGGGCGGAAGGCGGGGTACACCCTGGACGAGTCGCCACCTCATCGCAGGGCCAACACAGATAGACAGACAACATTCACACTCACATCCACACACTAGGGCCAATTTAGTGTTGCCAATCAACTTATCCCCAGGTGCATGTCTTTGGAAGTGGGAGGAAGCCGGAGTACCCGGAGGGAACCCACGCAGTCACGGGGAGGACATGCAAACTCCACACAGAAAGATCCCGAGCCCGGGATTGAACCCAAGACTACTCAGGACCTTCGTATTGAGAGGCAGATGCACTAACCCCTCTGCCACCGCGAAGCCCACTGATGGTTCAATTTCAAACAAATCATTCATTCGGAAAATTGTTTTTGTCACAAGGGATCTACATTTAATGCTTTTTTTTACTGAGACTTGAAAAAGGGAGAAAGATTATGTGTCCATGAAGGAAATATGCCCACCTGACTGCTCTTTCATATGTGCCCCAAGGACTACGGGCCATGGTGGGGGCTTTGCCCTCGCAAAAAGCGAACTGTGGATCCTTCTCATCTTTTGAACTGTTTATTTCCAAAGTGGGTTGTCATAATCCATTTTATTGTGTTTTAATTTATTGTCCTGGTACAAATGACTCTTTTCTGGCAGATTTTAGCTTCCATTCCTATTTTGAGAAAATCTTAATGTTGGGGGATTTTTTATGTGACTGTGGGTGATACCACACACAGTTTTGCTATCATTTTATTAATCTTTCAGACTCTTTTAATTAATCACTGCTCTGCCATTCTTGATGAAATTGCTCCTTTGAAGCCTTGTACCATTGCAGCTATGAACCCATGTTACCTTCAACGCAAATGTTGGACAGCCCAGCGTTGGTGGAAGTCAACAAGACTTCTTGTCCATCGACTCAATCTGGAAGATCTGTTAGCTGAATTCATTTCTATGGCTAAGGTGGCCAGAGCTTATTACCGCTAATAAAATAAATCCTAGGGTCAATTTTGACACCATAAATGACATTACTGGTGCACAACCACCAGTTCCACCAGTGTCTTCTACAAGGACTTCAGTGATTTTTTGATGTTTTTTTTGTCAACAAAGTTGCCAGAGTCAAGGCCAATACTATACCACTGTCCATCTTTTCCCTACCCACTCCACCTCTACAACAGCAATTTTTTGGTAAGTTCGTACCTGTTTCCTTAAAAGACTTAACAGATCTTGTGCATTCAATGAAGATCTCTTCGAGTCCATTGGACATCCTATCCCGCAACTTGGTTAAAAAAGGTTTTTGGCACTATTGGGAATGTTGTCTGTCTATCTGTGTTGGCCCTGCGATGAGGTGCCGACTTGTCCAGGGTGTACCCCGCGTACCGCCCGAAACCCTGAAAGGGATAACCGGTAGAAAATGGATGGCTGGTCCATCTCTGCTTTCCATAATCAATTGCTCACTGGTTTCTGGTTGTGTTCCAACCTATTTCAAGCAGGCAGTTGCCCAACCTTTTCTGAAAAAGCCAAACTGACGCATCCTTTCTTAGCAACTATCGGCCTATCTCCTAGCTGCCCTTCCTGTCCAACATTTTTCTTTTTAATTGTGGCAAACCAGTTAGTCCTAGCTTTAAATCAACACAATATCTTCGATAAATTTCAGTCCGGTTGTCGTCAGTTACTTTCTGCAGAAACTGCTTTACTCAGGGTCTCCAATGACATCATATAGGCCTCTGATTCTGGTAAATGTACAATTACTGGTTCTGTTCGATCTCAATCAATCAATTGAAGCCCTTAATCACAAACGCCTCAAAGGAATGCACAAACCACATTGACGGCTATTTTTTCCACATCAGGGCAAGAAAAAACTCAACCCAATGGTAACAAATCCTTGTAGGACTGGGTGGGCTTTTCAGGAACACCCCTCCAATGGTTTTAATCATATTTGGAAGATAGATCTTTCTCTGTGGCTGTTGGCCCTCATAAGTCAGAGTCTGTACACCAGTGTTCAGTTTTGGGCCCCATCCTCTTTACCATATACCGTATTTTCCTCACCATAAGGCGCCCTGAGTTATAAGCCGCGCCTTCAATGAACGGCATATTTCAAAACTTTCTCCACCCATAAGCCGCCCCGTGTTGTAAGCCGCATCTAACTGCGCTAAAGGAATGTCAAAAAAACAGTCATGGAATCATATACCAACATGGACGGAGCTGCTGAAAAAAGCCACCCGGCCTCTTCGCGTAAACTTAAACTTACCTTAACCACTCGCTCATCTTTTCTTCATCCATCCCTTCGAGTTAGCTTTTATGATGACACCGGCTGGAAAGGTCTCTTTTGGCAAGGTCTTCCTTTTGAATATCACCATGGGTGGAAGTTTCTGGCCATTAGCATGGCAAGCTAGAACCACAGTGAAGGATGACTTCTCATTCCCTGTGGTGCGAATATTCACCGTACGTGCTCCCGTTGTATCCACAGTGCGGTTCACAGGAATATCAGTTGCTGTGAAATAGTAATCCGTGTGCGGATGGAGAGATTGCGTCTTTTCATGAACCGGATCCCTGTCACTTGGTAGGAGCCATTTTGTGGTCTTTACAGATGTAAACACACAAAGGAAATTAAACGTACGGTATATCCGCGCACTTTTTCTTCTTCTACGCGGGCGGGTGGTTGCTTACAGTAGAAGAAGAAGCGCTTCCTGTTCTATGGGGGCGGGTGCTTACCTTGGCGGTTGCTTGCGGAGAAGAAGAAGCGCTTCCTGTTCTACCGGGAAAAAAGATGGCGGCTGTTTACCGAAGTTGCGAGACCGAAACTTTATGAAAATGAATCTTAATATTTATCCATATATAAAGCGCACCGGGTTATAAGGCGCACTGTCAGCTTTTGAGAAAATTTGTGGTTTTTAGGTGCGCCTTATAGTGCGGAAAATACGGTACATGCTTCTACTCAGGGAAGTCATCGGGAATTTTGAAGGTATCTCATACCACATGTACGCCGATGAACTTCAGTTCTATTTCTCATTCAACCCTGATAGGACACATCAAGTTGATTTGTTGAACAATTGTCTGACTGAGGTTAATATTCTTAAGGCGATGGCTGCCAAAACATTAGTGGTAGTTATTGCCCCTGACACTAGGACTTCTAAAGCAGCCAACTGGTTAGGGTCCCCTGGTGCAAATGTGCGCCCCGGTCTGAGAAATCTTGGGGTCACATTTAACCCAACCATGATTTTTGAGGGAGCTTTTTCCACCGCCAAAACATCTCCAAACTCAGATCCAGAACGAGAAATGATCAGTCATTCTCTTGTTTCCTCACGTCTTGACTATTGCAACTCACCTGTCCGTAGTGCAGAGCGCTCTTGTCAAGATGTCATAAACTCAGTCATGTTTCCCCCGTCTTTGCATCCTTGCACCGGCTACCTGTTCATTTCAGGATTCGGTGCAAACCTCTATCCAATACCTACAGGGTACTCAATGGCCAGGCAACAGCTTACTTGATAGATCCGTTGTCTCTTCACTGTCCTGCTAGGTCACTGTGGTCTGCTGGCTTTTATCCATCTATCCATCCATTTTCTACCGCCTGTCCCTTTTGGGGTGGCGGGGGGTGTTGGAGCCAATCTCAGCTGCATTCGGGCAGAAGGCAGGGTACACCCTGGACAAGTCGCCACCTCATCACAGGGCCAACACAGATAGACAACATTCACACTCACACACTAGGGCCAATTTAGTGTTGCCAATCAACCTATCCCCAGGTGCATGTCTTTGGAGGTGGGAGGAAGCCGGAGTAGAACCCACGCAGTAACGGGGAGAACATGCACACTCCACACAGAAAGATCCCAAGCCGGGATTGAACTCAGGACTACTCAGGACCTTCATATTGTGAGGCACATGCACTAACCCGTGTTTCACCGTGCTGCCTCTGGCTTTTATCACATCGTGTAAAATTAAAAAGTAAAAGCAAAAACGGCCTTTCAGTCATTTTCCCGTATGAGCTGAGTGTGCATTCCTGTAAATTCAATTTCTCTTTTTGTGCTATTTTTATTATCATATTTATTTCATTTTGCCATGTTTCTGTTGTTGCATCATGTTGTACGTTTGTTGTAGTTGTACTACTTGTATTTTAACCATGTGACGCACTTTGTGAGCTCTTTCTGTGAGAAGTGCTACATGAATACATTTTGCTTACTTAAACTATTCAGGCTCTCTACTGCTATCTTGTGGTTGAAGTCGGTAGTGCATTCTTCACGCACTCTTCACTCAGGCTTAAAGAGAAGGATGAGGCCAAATTAAACTGGCACGCCTGTAGGTGTAGAGCAGGGGTTCCCAAACTACTTACTTACTTACTTAATCCTCTTGCACTTCAGGGCACGTAGAGCCGACTTTAGCAACCAGGTCTCTCCATCTGGGTCTGTTGTGGGCAAGGTGTTGAGCTTGTGCCATAGTCACACTGCAGGCCTTAAGGTCCTGGGCTAATACATCCAGCCAGCGAGTCCTGGGGGCGCCTCTAGGGCGTCTCCAGCCAGCTCGCTGAGGGTTGAAGTCCAGGATTTTGCGCGTGGGGTGTTCCCCCGGCAGGCGGATGACATGGCCATACCAGCGCACTCGCCGCATTGCTGCGAGGCGAGAGGCTGGGAGCTGTTGGGTTAGCTCTCTTAGGGTCTTGTTGGTGACATGCTGGCTCCACGTGATGCCTTCTATCCTCCTGAGGGCTCTGGAATCAAAGCCATCTAGCCTGGCCGCCAGGATGTTATTCAGCGGCCATGTTTCCGAGCCGTACAGAAGGACAGAGATGACAGAGTAATTGTAGACCCTCAACTTGGTGTCCCGAGATATGTGCCGGTGTCGCCACAACGGTCTCCACAAGGACTGCATGACGGAGGCTGCAAGGGCGCGACGGCGGTCCACCTCTCGTTTGAGGTCGCCGGTGTTGGTGACTGTCGAGCCGAGGTATCTGAAGGTAGGGACAAAGTGGACAGGGGTATCCTCAAATAAGAAGGGTGGTGGGTCTGGTCCATCGCCAAACTACTAAAGTATTATTTTTTTAAATCTGTTCTTTCTAATCCATTTTGTACAGCTTGTTACTATTGGGGTGTCCGAGCCACTCAGACAAATCATAGAACATGACATCACCATTTGTGGTGATTTAACCCCCAATTCCAGCTGTTGATGCTGAGTGCCAAGCAGGGAGGTAACGGGTCCCATTTTTATAGTCTTTGGTATGACTCGGCCGGGGTTTGAACTCACAACCGATCTCAGGGCGGACACTCTAACCACGAGGCCACTGAGTAGGTTTTTGTGCATCAATCATCGCTCCTCACTGGCTGTGACGACAAGGCAAGGGAAGAACCAGGGAGAGAGAGAGTGCTGAACTACAAAAGCCAAACGCAGTGAAGTTGTCACGTTGTGTAAACGGTAAATAAAAAGAGAATACAACAACTTATATTCAATTAAATAGACAACAAAGACAAGATATTTAACGTGCGAACTGGTAAACTTTGTTACTTTTTGCAAATATTAGCTCATTTGGAATTTGACGTCTGCAGTGTCTATGTTTCAAAAAAAGACTGAGAAAGTTGAGGAATGCTCATCAAACACTTGTTTGGAACATCCCACAGGTGAACGGGCTAATTGGGAACAGGTGGGTGCCATGATTGGGTATAAAAGCAGCTTCCATGAAATGCTGAGTCATTCACAAACAAGGACGGGGCGAGGGTCACCACTCTGTCAACAAATGCCCGAGCAAATTGTTTAAGAACAACATTTCTCAACTCGACTCTGCAGCATCGCGTGGACATCGGGGGCGGTACCTCTGGATTGGCAGACCGGGGTGGTGGTTCCTCTCTTTAAGAAGGGGAACCGGAGGGTGTGTTCTAACTATCGTGAGATCACACTCCTCAGCCTTCCCGGTAAGGTCTATTCAGGTGTACTGGAGAGGAGGGTTAAGCCGGATAGTCGAACCTCGGATTCAGGAGGAACAGTGTGGTTTTCGTCCTGGTCGTGGAACTGTGGACCAGCTCTATACTCTCGGCAGGGTCCTTGAGGGTGCATGGGAGTTTGCCCAACCAGTCTACATGTGCTTTGTGGACTTGGAGAAGGCATTCGACCGTGTCCCTCGGGAAGTCCTGTGGGGAGTGCTCAGAGAGTATGGGGTATCGAACTGTCTGATTGTGGCGGTCTGCTCCCTGTATGATCAGTGTCAGAGCTTGGTCCGCATTGCCGGCAGTAAGTCGGACACGTTTCCAGTGAGGGTTGGACTCCGCCAAGGCTGGCCTTTGTCACCCATTCTGTTCATAACTTTTATGGACAGAATTTCTAGGCGCAGTCAAGGCGTTGACGGCATCCGGTTTGGTGGCTGCAGGATTAGGTCTCTGCTTTTTGCAGATGATGTGGTCCTGATGGCTTCATCCGGCCAGGATCTTCAGCTCTCGCTGGATCGGTTCGCAGCCGAGTGTGAAGCGACTGGGATGAGAATCAGCACCTCCAAGTCCGAGTCCATGGTTCTCGCCCGGAAAAGGGTGGAATGCCATCTTCGGGTTGGGGAGGAGACCCTGCCCCAAGTGGAGGAGTTCAAGTACCTCGGAGTCTTGTTCACGAGTGAGGGAAGAGTGGATGGTGAGATCGACAGGCGGATCGGTGCGGCGTCTTCAGTAATGCGGACGCTGTATCGATCCGTTGTGGTGAAGAAGGAGCTGAGCCGGAAGGCAAAGCTCTCAATTTACCGGTCGATCTACGTTCCCATCCTCACCTATGGTCATGAGCTTTGGGTTATGACCGAAAGGACAAGATCACGGGTACAAGCGGCCCAAATGAGTTTCCTCCGCCCGGTGGCAGGGCTCTCCCTTAGAGATAGGGTGAGAAGCTCTGTCATCCGGGAGGAGCTTAAAGTACAGCCGCTGCTCCTCCACATCGAGAGGAGCCAGATGAGGTGGTTCGGGCATCTGGTCAGGATGCCACCCGATCGCCTCCCTCGGGAGGTGTTTAGGGCACGTCCGACCGGTAGGAGGCCACGGGGAAGACCCAGGACACATTGGGAAGACTATGTCTCCCGGCTGGCCTGGGAATGCCTCGGGATCCCCCGGGAGGAGCTGGACGAAGTGGCTGGGGAGAGGGAAGTCTGGGCTTCCCTGCTCAGGCTGCTGCCCCCGCGACCCGACCTCGGATAAGCGTAAGAAGATGGATGGATGGATGGATGGATGGATGGATGGATTTCTCAACCAGCTATTGCAAGGAATTTATGGATTTCACCATCCACGCTCCGTAATATCATCAAAAGGTTAAGAGAATCTGGAGAAATCACTGCACGTAAGCCATGATATTACAGACCTTGGATCCCTCAGCTAAATGTTAAATGTAGATGTGTCAATGGTAAATGTAAATGTTTCAATGTTAAATGTCACTGAACAGTATCCACAAGTAATCAACAAAAAGTCAGTACTTTGGTGCAATGTTCACAGACTCTATTATGCATCCTGTTTCAACTGATCGTCCTTGAGATGTTCCTACAACTTAAGTGTCAAGACGTGGACTATGATGTGTTTGCTTTCCCGAGATGCAAGTAAAGCTGGACTGGTCATGGCGTGAAGGTGAATACATATTTATTTATAACACTCAAAGGAACAAAAAGTGCGCTCAAGGCGGATGTACAAACTTGACTAACGAAACAAAAAGACTTGCACGGGGGCAAAAAACTGTGAACAATTAAACAAAAAGACTAACTGTGGCATTAATAGAACAAAACTTACTTGGACATGGCATGAAGTGCGCAGAGGTAGACAGAGTGTGACAGGGGTATGAATACGGGATTTCGCCAGGACGACGAACTGAAAACAATGAACTTAAATACTACCTGCATGATTAACGAAAACAGTGAAACAGGTGCGTGACGTGACAGGTGAAAACTAATGGGTTGCTATGGTGACAAAACAAAACAAAAGTGCACAAAAAGTCCAAAAACAAAACCGAACATGACTAAAACAAAACATGATCACACAGACATGACATTAGGTGGGGCCTGCCTGTGGTTCAATTCAGTTGTTTAGACATGATTTGGAAAGGCGCACACTTATCTATATACAGGTAAAAGCCAGTCAATTAGAATATTTTGAAAAACTTGATTTATTTCAGTAATTGCATTCAAAAGGTGTAACTTGTACATTATATTTATTCATTGCACACAGACTGATGCATTCAAATTTTTATTTCATTTAATTTTGATGATTTGAAGTGGCAACAAATGAAAATCCAAAATTCCGTGTGTCACAAAATTAGAATATTGTGTAAGGCTAATACAAAAAAGGGATTTTTAGAAATGTTGGCCAACCGAAAAGTATGAAAATGAAAAATATGAGCATGTACAATACTCAATACTTGGTTGGAGCTCCTTTTGCCTCAATTACTGCGTTAATGCGGCGTGGCATGGAGTCGATGAGTTTCTGGCACTGCTCAGGTGTTATGAGAGCCCAGGTTGCTCTGATAGTGGCCTTCAACTCTTCTGCGTTTTTGGGTCTGGCATTCTGCATCTTCCTCTTCACAATACCCCACAGATTTTCTATGGGGCTAAGGTCAGGGGAGTTGGCGGGCCAATTTAGAACAGAAATACCATGGTCCGTAAACCAGGCACGGGTAGATTTTGCGCTGTGTGCAGGCGCCAAGTCCTGTTGGAACTTGAAATCTCCATCTCCATAGAGCAGGTCAGCAGCAGGAAGCATGAAGTGCTCTAAAACTTGCTGGTAGACGGCTGCGTTGACCCTGGATCTCAGGAAACAGAGTGGACCGACACCAGCAGATGACATGGCACCCCAAACCATCACCCAACCATGCAAATTTTGCATTTCCTTTGGAAATCGAGGTCCCAGAGTCTGGAGGAAGACAGGAGAGGCACAGGATCCACGTTGCCTGAAGTATAGTGTAAAGTTTCCACCATCAGTGATGGTTTGGGGTGCCATGTCATCTGCTGGTGTCGGTCCACTCTGTTTCCTGAGATCCAGGGTCAACGCAGCCGTCTACCAGCAAGTTTTAGAGCACTTCATGCTTCCTGCTGCTGACCTGCTCTATGGAGATGGAGATTTCAAGTTCCAACAGGACTTGGCGCCTGCACACAGCGCAAAATCTACCCGTGCCTGGTTTACGGACCATGGTATTTCTGTTCTAAATTGGCCCGCCAACTCCCCTGACCTTAGCCCCATAGAAAATCTGTGGGGTATTGTGAAGAGGAAGATGCAGAATGCCAGACCCAAAAACGCAGAAGAGTTGAAGGCCACTATCAGAGCAACCTGGGCTCTCATAACACCTGAGCAGTGCCAGAAACTCATCGACTCCATGCCACGCCGCATTAACGCAGTAATTGAGGCAAAAGGAGCTCCAACCAAGTATTGAGTATTGTACATGCTCATATTTTTCATTTTCATACTTTTCAGTTGGCCAACATTTCTAAAAATCCCTTTTTTGTATTAGCCTTAAGTAATATTCTAATTTCGTGACACACGGAATTTTGGATTTTCATTTGTTGCCACTTCAAATCATCAAAATTAAATGAAATAAACATTTGAATGCATCAGTCTGTGTGCAATGAATAAATATAATGTACAAGTTACACCTTTTGAATGCAATTACTGAAATAAATCAAGTTTTTCAAAATATTCTAATTTACTGGCTTTTACCTGTATATAGAGTACATGCGGTCCCACACTTGACAGTGCATGGTGGAGCACAAACCAAGAATGAAGTCGAAGGAATTGTCTGTCGACCCCCGAAACAAGATAGTCCCGAGACACAAATCTGAGGAAGGTTAGAGAAAAAATATTGGCTGCCGGAAAAGCCATTTCTTGGTAAAAATAAAAAAGTTGGCCAAAATGCCCCTGAAAGACCATTAGTAACTAAATCCTCTGGTCTGATAAGACCTAGATTGAACTATTTGGTGTGAATAACAGACGTCATCCTTGAGGGGAACTTTCATGGCTGATGTCAAACAATGAAATGTGGACGCCCTGAGTACGCAGAAACACCTAATGGCTGGAAATGTTGCTTGACTAGATACTCTTTGTCCATTTGCTACCAATTAGCTCTCTGGCAACATACTGCCATACCTGAGTAATTGAGCCATGACTTCAACTATTTTTAATCACCTGAGTGAGGTGAAGTAATTATACATGTGGGCCAACATTCATAATTCCCTCTCATTGCATGTACCACACTGAGGAGCTCCTTCACGGTTACGTCCACAGTGCAGGAAGGAGAACTTCCTCAAGTCATTTCTCGCTGCAACACACTAATTGCACCTTTTTAAGTGCGCAAAATTGCTGTTACTGTCATTACAATTTGTATTTTGTCTCATTTTGTGGCGGTGTTAATTTATGTAATTGTTTTTGGGTGTTGAATGCAAAATCTACACTACAAACAAGGCATTTTCCCATTTCCCAAAGTATCTCTTCTAAAATCCGGGGTGCAACAATTTTATTGTCCTTTGTCTACATTTGATTTCAGCAGAGAAGTTCTGGAATGAAGTCATAGTCTGAGGGACTTAGCAACGCCCGAACAAGAAATTAGTATTGGTCTGTGTCAGGGCTAGTTCATACTTGCCAACCCTCCCGGATTTTCCGGGAGACTCCCGAAATTCAGCGCCTCTCCCGAAAACCTCCCGGGACAAATTTTCTCCCGAAAATCTCCCGAAATTCAGGCGGAGCTG
Organism: Nerophis lumbriciformis; assembly: GCF_033978685.3. NCBI lineage: Eukaryota > Metazoa > Chordata > Actinopteri > Syngnathiformes > Syngnathidae > Nerophis > Nerophis lumbriciformis. The sequence continues at coordinate 2,759,466 of NC_084584.2, read as the reverse complement.
GAGGCCACGCCCCGTCCAGCTCCGCCTGAATTTCGGGAGATTTTCGGGAGAACAGGTGGGCCAAAGTCATGAGGCTTTGAGCACCTGCTCACTTGAAATCTTGAAAGCTCCTTTAAATCAGTTAGCCAGCTGACCCACTGTTGGTTGAGTATTTCAGGAATGTCCTTATCCCTGGCTCCACAATCAAAGGTGACTCTCAACCTTTTCTACCGTGGTTTGGTAGACCATACTTGCCAACCCTCCCGGATTTTCCGGGAGACTCCCGAAATTCAGCGCCTCTCCCGAAAACCTCCCGGGACAAATTTGCTCCCGAAAATCTCCCGAAATTCAGGCGGAGCTGGAGGCCACGCCCCGTCCAGCCCCGCCTGAATTTCGGGAGATTTTCGGGAGAACAGGTGGGCCAAAGTCATGAGGCTTTGAGCACCTGCTCACTTGAAATCTTGAAAACTCCTTTAAATCAGTTAGCCAGCTGACCCACTGTTGGTTGAGTATTTCAGGAATGTCCTTATCCCTGGCTCCACAATCAAAGGTGACTCTCAACCTTTTCTACCGTGGGTGGTAGACCATACTTGCCAACCCTCCCGGATTTTCCGGGAGACTCCCGAAATTCAGCGCCTCTCCCGAAAACCTCCCGGGACAAATTTGCTCCCGAAAATCTCCCGAAATTCAGGCGGAGCTGGAGGCCACGCCCCGTCCAGCTCCGCCTGAATTTCGGGAGATTTTCGGGAGAACAGGTGGGCCAAAGTCATGAGGCTTTGAGCACCTGCTCACTTGAAATCTTGAAAGCTCCTTTAAATCAGTTAGCCAGCTGACCCACTGTTGGTTGAGTATTTCAGGAATGTCCTTATCCCTGGCTCCACAATCAAAGGTGACTCTCAACCTTTTCTACCGTGGGTGGTAGACCATACTTGCCAACCCTCCCGGATTTTCCGGGAGACTCCCGAAATTCAGCGCCTCTCCCGAAAACCTCCCGGGACAAATTTTCTCCCGAAAATCTCCCGAAATTCAGGCGGAGCTGGAGGCCACGCCCCGTCCAGCTCCGCCTGAATTTCGGGAGATTTTCGGGAGAACGGGTGGGCCAAAGTCATGAGGCTTTGAGCACCTGCTCACTTGAAATCTTGAAAGCTCCTTTAAATCAGTTAGCCAGCTGACCCACTGTTGGTTGAGTATTTCAGGAATGTCCTTATCCCTGGCTCCACAATCAAAGGTGACTCTCAACCTTTTCTACCGTGGGTGGTAGACCATACTTGCCAACCCTCCCGGATTTTCCGGGAGACTCCCGAAATTCAGCGCCTCTCCCGAAAACCTCCCGGGACAAATTTGCTCCCGAAAATCTCCCGAAATTCAGGCGGAGCTGGAGGCCATGCCCCGTCCAGCTCCGCCTGAATTTCGGGAGATTTTCGGGAGAACAGGTGGGCCAAAGTCATGAGGCTTTGAGCACCTGCTCACTTGAAATCTTGAAAACTCCTTTAAATCAGTTAGCCAGCTGACCCACTGTTGGTTGAGTATTTCAGGAATGTCCTTATCCCTGGCTCCACAATCAAAGGTGACTCTCAACCTTTTCTACCGTGGGTGGTAGACCATACTTGCCAACCCTCCCGGATTTTCCGGGAGACTCCCGAAATTCAGCGCCTCTCCCGAAAACCTCCCGGGACAAATTTGCTCCCGAAAATCTCCCGAAATTCAGGCGGAGCTGGAGGCCACGCCCCGTCAAGCTCCGCCTGAATTTCGGGAGATTTTCGGGAGAACAGGCGGGCCAAAGTCATGAGGCTTTGAGCACCTGCTCACTTGAAATCTTGAAAGCTCCTTTAAATCAGTTAGCCAACTGACCCACTGTTGGTTGAGTATTTCAGGAATGTCCTTATCCCTGGCTCCACAATCAAAGGTGACTCTCAACCTTTTCTACCGTGGGTGGTAGACCATACTTGCCAACCCTCCCGGATTTTCCGGGAGACTCCCGAAATTCAGCGCCTCTCCCGAAAACCTCCCGGGACAAATTTGCTCCCGAAAATCTCCCGAAATTCAGGCGGAGCTGGAGGCCACGCACCGTCCAGCTCCGCCTGAATTTCGGGAGATTTTCGGGAGAACAGGTGGGCCAAAGTCATGAGGCTTTGAGCACCTGCTCACTTGAAATCTTGAAAGCTCCTTTAAATCAGTTAGCCAGCTGACCCACTGTTGGTTGAGTATTTGAGGAATGTCCTTATCCCTGGCTCCACAATCAAAGGTGACTCTCAACCTTTTCTACCGTGGGTGGTAGACCATACTTGCCAACCCTCCCGGATTTTCCGGGAGACTCCCGAAATTCAGCGCCTCTCCCGAAAACCTCCCGGGACAAATTTGCTCCCGAAAATCTCCCGAAATTCAGGCGGAGCTGGAGGCCACGCCCCGTCCAGCTCCGCCTGAATTTCGGGAGATTTTCGGGAGAACAGGTGGGCCAAAGTCATGAGGCTTTGAGCACCTGCTCACTTGAAATCTTGAAAGCTCCTTTAAATCAGTTAGCCAGCTGACCCTTGTTGGTTGAGTATTTCAGGAATGTCCTTATCCCTGGCTCCACAATCAAAGGTGACTCTCAACCTTTTCTACCGTGGGTGGTAGACCATTCTTGCCAACCCTCCCGGATTTTCCGGGAGACTCCCGAAATTCAGCGCCTCTCCCGAAAACCTCCCGGGACAAATTTGCTCCCGAAAATCTCCCGAAATTCAGGCGGAGCTGGAGGCCACGCCCCGTCCAGCTCCGCCTGAATTTCGGGAGATTTTCGGGAGAACAGGTGGGCCAAAGTCATGAGGCTTTGAGCACCTGCTCACTTGAAATCTTGAAAACTCCTTTAAATCAGTTAGCCAGCTGACCCACTGTTGGTTGAGTATTTCAGGAATGTCCTTATCCCTGGCTCCACAATCAAAGGTGACTCTCAACCTTTTCTACCGTGGGTGGTAGACCATACTTGCCAACCCTCCCGGATTTTCCGGGAGACTCCCGAAATTCAGCGCCTCTCCCGAAAACCTCCCGGGACAAATTTGCTCCCGAAAATCTCCCGAAATTCAGGCGGAGCTGGAGGCCACGCCCCGTCAAGCTCCGCCTGAATTTCGGGAGATTTTCGGGAGAACAGGCGGGCCAAAGTCATGAGGCTTTGAGCACCTGCTCACTTGAAATCTTGAAAGCTCCTTTAAATCAGTTAGCCAACTGACCCACTGTTGGTTGAGTATTTCAGGAATGTCCTTATCCCTGGCTCCACAATCAAAGGTGACTCTCAACCTTTTCTACCGTGGGTGGTAGACCATACTTGCCAACCCTCCCGGATTTTCCGGGAGACTCCCGAAATTCAGCGCCTCTCCCGAAAACCTCCCGGGACAAATTTGCTCCCGAAAATCTCCCGAAATTCAGGCGGAGCTGGAGGCCACGCCCCGTCCAGCTCCGCCTGAATTTCGGGAGATTTTCGGGAGAACAGGTGGGCCAAAGTCATGAGGCTTTGAGCACCTGCTCACTTGAAATCTTGAAAGCTCCTTTAAATCAGTTAGCCAGCTGACCCTTGTTGGTTGAGTATTTCAGGAATGTCCTTATCCCTGGCTCCACAATCAAAGGTGACTCTCAACCTTTTCTACCGTGGGTGGTAGACCATTCTTGCCAACCCTCCCGGATTTTCCGGGAGACTCCCGAAATTCAGCGCCTCTCCCGAAAACCTCCCGGGACAAATTTGCTCCCGAAAATCTCCCGAAATTCAGGCGGAGCTGGAGGCCACGCCCCGTCCAGCTCCGCCTGAATTTCGGGAGATTTTCGGGAGAACAGGTGGGCCAAAGTCATGAGGCTTTGAGCACCTGCTCACTTGAAATCTTGAAAACTCCTTTAAATCAGTTAGCCAGCTGACCCACTGTTGGTTGAGTATTTCAGGAATGTCCTTATCCCTGGCTCCACAATCAAAGGTGACTCTCAACCTTTTCTACCGTGGGTGGTAGACCATACTTGCCAACCTTCCCGGATTTTCCGGGAGACTCCCGAAATTCAGCGCCTCTCCCGAAAACCTCCCGGGACAAATTTGCTCCCGAAAATCTCCCGAAATTCAGGCGGAGCTGGAGGCCACGCCCCGTCCAGCTCCGCCTGAATTTTGGGAGATTTTCGGGAGAACAGGTGGGCCAAAGTCATGAGGCTTTGAGCACCTGCTCACTTGAAATCTTGAAAGCTCCTTTAAATCAGTTAGCCAGCTGACCCTTGTTGGTTGAGTATTTCAGGAATGTCCTTATCCCTGGCTCCACAATCAAAGGTGACTCTCAACCTTTTCTACCGTGGGTGGTAGACCATACTTGCCAACCCTCCCGGATTTTCCGGGAGACTCCCGAAATTCAGCGCCTCTCCCGAAAACCTCCCGGGACAAATTTTCTCCCGAAAATCTCCCGAAATTCAGGTGGAGCTGGAGGCCACGCCCCGTCCAGCTCCGCCTGAATTTCGGGAGATTTTCGGGAGAACAGGTGGGCCAAAGTCATGAGGCTTTGAGCACCTGCTCGATTGAAATCTTGAAAGCTCCTTTAAATCAGTTAGCCAGCTGACCCTTGTTGGTTGAGTATTTCAGGAATGTCCTTATCCCTGGCTCCACAATCAAAGGTGACTCTCAACCTTTTCTACCGTGGGTGGTAGACCATACTTGCCAACCCTCCCGGATTTTCCGGGAGACTCCCGAAATTCAGCGCCTCTCCCGAAAACCTCCCGGGACAAATTTGCTCCCGAAAATCTCCCGAAATTCAGGCGGAGCTGGAGGCCACGCCCCGTCCAGCTCCGCCTGAATTTTGGGAGATTTTCGGGAGAACAGGTGGGCCAAAGTCATGAGGCTTTGAGCACCTGCTCACTTGAAATCTTGAAAACTCCTTTAAATCAGTTAGCCAGCTGACCCACTGTTGGTTGAGTATTTCAGGAATGTCCTTATCCCTGGCTCCACAATCAAAGGTGACTCTCAACCTTTTCGACCGTGGTTTGGTAGACCATACTTGCCAACCCTCCCGGATTTTCCGGGAGACTCCCGAAATTCAGCGCCTCTCCCGAAAACCTCCCGGGACAAATTTTCTCCCGAAAATCTCCCGAAATTCAGGCGGAGCTGGAAGCCACGCCCCGTCCAGCGCCGCCTGAATTTCGGGAGATTTTCGGGAGAACAGGTGGGCCAAAGTCATGAGGCTTTGAGCACCTGCTCACTTGAAATCTTGAAAGCTCCTTTAAATCAGTTAGCCAGCTGACCCACTGTTGGTTGAGTATTTCAGGAATGTCCTTATCCCTGGCTCCACAATCAAAGGTGACTCTCAACCTTTTCTACCGTGGGTGGTAGACCATACTTGCCAACCCTCCCGGATTTTCCGGGAGACTCCCGAAATTCAGCGCCTCTCCCGAAAACCTCCCGGGACAAATTTGCTCCCGAAAATCTCCCGAAATTCAGGCGGAGCTGGAGGCCTCGCCCCGTCCAGCTCCGCCTGAATTTCGGGAGATTTTCGGGAGAACAGGTGGGCCAAAGTCATGAGGCTTTGAGCACCTGCTCACTTGAAATCTTGAAAACTCCTTTAAATCAGTTAGCCAGCTGACCCACTGTTGGTTGAGTATTTCAGGAATGTCCTTATCCCTGGCTCCACAATCAAAGTTGACTCTCAACCTTTTCTACCGTGGGTGGTAGACCATACTTGCCAACCCTCCCGGATTTTCCGGGAGACTCCCGAAATTCAGCGCCTCTCCCGAAAACCTCCCGGGACAAATTTTCTCCCGAAAATCTCCCGAAATTCAGGCGGAGCTGGAGGCCACGCCCCGTCCAGCTCCGCCTGAATTTCGGGAGATTTTCGGGAGAACAGGTGGGCCAAAGTCATGAGGCTTTGAGCACCTGCTCACTTGAAATCTTGAAAACTCCTTTAAATCAGTTAGCCAGCTGACCCACTGTTGGTTGAGTATTTCAGGAATGTCCTTATCCCTGGCTCCACAATCAAAGGTGACTCTCAACCTTTTCTACCGTGGGTGGTAGACCATATTTGCCAACCCTCCCGGATTTTCCGGGAGACTCCCGAAATTCAGCCCCTCTCCCGAAAAGCTCCTGGGACAAATTTTATCCCGAAAATCTCCCGAAATTCAGGCGGAGCTGGAGGCCACGCCCCCTCCAGCTCCATGGGGACCTGAGCAGCTAATGATCGAGGGCGAGTTCTTGGTTTCTTATGTGGGTTTATTGTTAGGCAGTTTCATTAACGTCCTCCCAGCGCGGTAACAACACACAACAACAGCAGTCAAGTTTTCGTCTACCGTAAAGCAGTTCGTCTGCCGTAAACAGCAATGTTGTGACCCACCCATAATGTGTCACATTTCTGTGTTGATTTATTTAGTTTACTTTGTGGTTCGAATTCGTTTTTGGAGCTGTCATTACACATTTATCAGTGTTCACATTGGTCAGTAGGGGGCAGTAGGGCGTTTCTTCCCAATTGAATGCTATCACCTGCAGACCGGAAGTGTCTTGTCATTCTGATGAGCGCGACCAGTCTGTGAACAATTGAAACGCTTTTTCCTCCTGTATAACAGGTTAGTTTTGGTGAATCAACTCACTGAATAATATCCATGTGATCTTTATAACTTTAAGTACACATTCTGATGGTGGAGCCTAACTCTAAAGTGTTTGTGAGTTGTAGTTTGTATTTGTGAATGAATCCAGTGCACAGCTGCAGTAATCAATACAAAATGGCGACGTGAGTGCGCAATGTTTATATAGGAACTTCTGATCCTAATTCAGACTCCCAAATTAGAGCTCCCGTTTTCTTATTGATTTTATAATGTATATTTGTATAATGTGTGTGTTCTGAAATAGTGACAGAGAATAGAACAAGGATGGACAATTCAACCCTTAACTCAACAATGAGTAGATGAGTGTTATGTGTGTGTACATGTGTAAATAAATGAACACTGAAATTCAAGTACTTCTTTTATTTATATATATATATATATATATATATATATATATATATATATATATATATATATATATATATATATATATATATATGTATATATATATATATATATATATATATATATATATATATATGTATATATATCTTAACCACGCCCCCCAAGACTTCTCCTCTCTGACACCACCGCCAGAGAGTATGGCTCCACTCCCACCACGTTACTGGCCTTCTCTACCAACTTGTCCAGTCTGTTTGCGTTAGGGATGTCCCGATCCGATATTTGGATCGGATCGGCCGCCGATATTTGCAAAAAAATGCGTATCGGCAAGGCATGGGAAAATGCCGATCCAGATCCAGTTAAAAAAAAAAACATCCATCTATCCATCCATCTTCTTCCGCTTATCCGAGGTCGGGTCGCGGGGGCAGCAACCTAAGCAGGGAATTCCAGACTTCCCTCTCCCCAGCCACTTCGTCCAGCTCTTCCTGTGGAACCCCGAGGCGTTCCCAGGCCAGCCGGGAGACATAGTCTTCCCAACGTGTCCTGGGTCTTCCCCGCGGCCTCCTACCGGTCGGACGTGCCCTAAACACCTCCCTAGGGAGGCGTTCGGGTGGCATCCTGACCAGATGCCCGAACCACCTCATCTGGCTCCTCTCGATGTGGAGGAGCAGCGGCTTTACTTTGAGCTCCCCCCGGATGGCAGAGCTTCTCACCCTATCTCTAAGGGAGAGCCCCGCCACCCGGCGGAGGAAACTCATTTCGGCCGCTTATACCCGTGATCTTGTCCTTTCAGTCATAACCCAAAGCTCATGACCATAGGTGAGGATGGGAACGTAGATCGACCGGTAAATTGAGAGCTTTGCCTTCTGGCTCAGCTCCTTCTTCACCACAACGGATCGATACAGCGTCCGCATTACTGAAGACGCCGCACCGATCCGCCTGTCGATCTCACGATCCACTCTTCCCTCACTCGTGAACAAGACTCCGAGGTACTTGAACTCCTCCACTTGGGGCAAGATCTCCTCCCCAACCCGGAGATGGCACTCCACCCTTTTCCGGGCGAGAACCATGGACTCGGACTTGGAGGTGCTGATTCTCATCCCAGTCGCTTCACACTCGGCTGCGAACCGATCCAGTGAAAAAAAAAACATTCCGCATTTTACAGCACACCTTCAACACATCCACAGGTCTGTGGATTCTCACGCAGTTGCTTTTAGGTGCTGGCATTACACGACAGGCTCTTCTCACTCTTTTCTGTGTCTCCCTCTCACAGACAGCAAGCGCACCTTCTTACACACGTCACATACTGTCACGTCATACGTCACATACTGTCACGTCACACGTCACATACTGTCACGTCATACGTCACATACTGTCACGTCACACGTCACATACTGTCACGTCATACGTCACAACGTTCTCTCTAAGGTGCTCGCCTGTGCAATTGCGCACTGTTTAAGCGTCCTCTGCGCATAGCAAATCTATGCCACGCACACAATCAAATAAAAAAATAAGCGCATAACAATTTTCGACACACCGACACGACAGAGAAAACAGTTTTCGTCATCATTGTTCAAATATTGTGACGTCTGTCGAGACGCTTATCTCCATTCGGTGCCACACGCCCACACCGTCAAAATGCCGAGGCAAACATTTCCACATCAACACCGTATGAAAAAATTAGTGATTTTTTTAGTTGTGATTTCCTTCTCTGCATGAAAGTTTAAAAGTAGCATATATTAATGCAGTATGAAGAAGAATGTTTTAATGTAGACATGCGAGCCTTGAAAGAAAATGTTGAAAATCAAGACTACATTTCCTGCAAATGGGTGCATTTCTACCCTATATTTTAACTTTAGATTTATTCTCATATCAAACTCTGACACATCCGGCGCCCCCCTCCACACCCTGGATTATAAATAATGTAAATAATTCAATGTGATTATCTTGTGTGATGACTGTATTATGATGATAGTATATATCTGATAGTATATATCTGTATCATGAATCAATTTAAGTGGACCCCGACTTAAACAAGTTCAAAAACTTATCGGGGTGTTACCATTTAGTGGTCAATTGTACGGAATATGTACTTCACTGTGCAACCTACTAATAAAAGTCTCAATCAATCAATCAAAACACATAGAATCATCATACTGCTGTGATTATATGCATCAAGTGTTCATTCAAGGCTGAGGCAAAATATCGAGATATATATCGTGTATCGCAATATGGCCTTAAAATATCGCAATATTAAAAAAAGGCCATATCGCCCAGCCCTAGTTTCAATGATGCCATTTCTGTTTGTCATGTATAATTTTGTCTATTTTGTGTTTATCCTTGAATAAACAGGTCAGTTTCTTGTTACCAACCATTGTGTATTATTCAAACTCCCCTAATTCAGCTGGCTAGTTGTTATCAAGAGTACTAAAACCCTTTTCAACATGATTCTGACAACTAAGTAGGCTAAATCACTTTCAACTTTAATACATGCTCGGATAGGCCAGTATCGGTCAGTATCGGTATCGGTCAGTATCGGTATCGGATCGGAAATGCAAAAACAATATCGGTATCAGATCGGAAGTGCAAAAACCTGGATCGGGACATCCCTAGTCTGTTTAAAATCATTATACATTGTTCATTGAGTGGAATTCTTCAGAATGTTCTAACGGTTTGTCCTGTTCAGGTTTTATACAAAGCTCCAGGTCATCGTTTCTGGTGGGTAAATTAAGTTTTTTTTATGTTTTATACACACTAAATTGCCCCACTGTGAAGCTCCAGCTGGTCAGAAGGAGGGATCTGTGAGTTGTTTAAGTTCAAATGTTTCAAAATATACACACTGGAAGACACTACGGTGAAGGTGTTCTGCTTGTGAATTGTTACAGAAGTACAGATAATCTTAATGTTAAATTGTTTTAGCAAGAAACTGTACTGTGAATGTGAGGGTTGGACTCCGCCAGGGCTGCCCTTTGTCACCGATTCTGTTCATGACCTTTATGGACAGAATTTCTAGGCGCAGTCAGGGCGTTGAGGGTATCTGGTTTGGTGGCTGCAGGATTAGGTCTCTGCTTTTTGCAGATGATGTGGTCCTGATGGCTTCATCTGACCAGGATTTTCAGCCCTCACTGGATCGGTTCGCAGCCGAGTGTGAAGCGACTGGGACGGGAATCAGCACCTCCGAATCCGAGTCCATGGTTCTCGCCCGGAAAAGTGTGGAGTGCCATCTCCGGGTTGGGGAGGAGATCTTGCCCCAAGTGGAGGAGTTCAAGTACCTCGGAGTCTTGTTCACGAGTGAGGGAAGAGTGGATCGTGAGATCGACAGGCGGATCGGTGCGGCGTCTTCAGTAATGCGGACGCTGTATCGATCCGTTGTGGTGAAGAAGGAGCTGAGCCAGAAGGCAAAGCTCTCGATTTACCGGTCGAGCTACGTTCCCATCCTCACCTATGGTCATGAGCTTTGGGTCATGACCGAAAAGACAAGATCAAGGGTACAAGCGGCCGAAATGAGTTTCCTCCGCCGGGTGGCGGGTCTCTCCCTTAGAGATAGGGTGAGAAGCTCTGTCATCCGAGGGGAGCTCAAAGTAAAGCCGCTGCTCCTCCACATGGAGAGGAGCCAGATGAGGTGGTTCGGGCATCTGGTCAGGATGCCACCCGAACGCCTCCCTCGGGAGGTGTTTCGGGCACGTCCGACCGGTAGGAGGCCACGGGGAAGACCCAGGACACGTTGGGAAGACTATGTCTCCCGGCTGGCCTGGGAACGCCATTCTTGTATAATATGGATGTTGACTGTTCATACTGTCCAGCTCATTGCCACTGTTTTTATATGGTAATGATTTAATAAAGGTTGGAATTTGATTTTTTTAATTATTATTCTAAGTAATTATTTTAAGCAGTTTCCATTTTCAAAACAAAGAAAGGGTAAGTTGGTCAAAATTAATAAAATTGAGTACAAAAATTATTTTTTCATTTAAATGTTACTTATTTTAATGAAGTCTTGTGTGTTTAATATGCTGATGTTTTTTTTTTACATTGATTTTACTCAATTTCTTGGCTTTTTCTGTAAACGCAACTTAATCTTTTTGCATAAATCGAAATGCATATTATTAAGTTCTACTTACTCAAAATACCAATTAGTTGACTAACAAAAATGGCTTGGAAAATGTTGCCTTATTTTTATTGAGTTAGATCTAGGTAACAGTTTTTACAGGGCAAGGTTTCTCATTGTTATCCCATTGGGTTGAGTTTTTTTCTTGCCCTGATGTGGGATCTTAGTCGAGGTGTCTGTTCACTGGTGACTACAGACCATCCTTCTCCATGTTACGCTCCTACTTGTCATGCGTGGGTGAGTGGTGTGTCATGGGCGACGGCGGAAATTAGGGGAATTTATTAATAAAAGGATCAAAAGGCAAGAGCAACAGGGAAGTGCTCTGACTAAACAGGCTATGAAGCAACAAAACAAAATGCAAAAGACTTACAGGGAATGTGGAGCTGACGGCGTCCACACAGTTCGAGTACTTTTTTCCCCCACAAGATGGCGCCACTGTAGTGGCTGCTGTTGGCAGGAGCTCTGTGCTCTTTGTTTCATCCTTTTGTGTTCCTGATGTTTCCCTCTTGTTTCCATGTGTTTTTTTTTGCCTTTTGGTTCGGGACCCTTTGGGACTGTGTGATAAGGGGTGGCACTTTCGTGACTTCTGCGGTGCTTTTTTGTTTTTGTGAACTTCTGGATCTGCCTCCCGGGAGCCTTTTGGCCATGGAGACCAGCTGCTGGGTCTCTGCCACACCAGAGTCCGTTTGGAGAGACTGGAGGAGCTGTGGATGAAGAGACAGGGCTGCGGAGCTGGTGCTGAGCGTCGGGATGGTCAGGCTTCACAGTGTCTTGGCTGAATGAGCAGGTATCGGACACCTCGGTCTCCTTAGACGGATCCTCGCTCATACATCCGGAATGGTGGGCGGCCAAGCTTGCTTTGTTGGCTTTGCTCCTGTCTCTGGCCACGCTCCCCTCACCTCAGCAGACGATGGTGTGGAAAACCGCAGAGGCCACCACAGTGTGTGTGTTTGGTTTTGTTGTTGTTTTAGTTTTGTGGCTGTGTGTAGAAGTGGCTGGTTGCATCAGCTCTGCTCTTTTAATGTCTTTAATGTCCTTTGTGTTCTTTAATGTTTCCCTCTTACACACATGTTAATGTTTGCTATGGCTATGATGTTTTTTTCTCCCTTGGCCTCAGTCTGGACCCCCTCTCTAGGGGCCCAGGCTTAGACGGAATTCCCCCCCCCCAGCGTTGACCTGTTTCTCACCTTTTTTGTAAGGGGCACCGGAAGTTGGCAGACCCGTCAGCGATCCTGTTCTGTCTCCCTGTAATGTTGGTCTGGTCTTGAATGGGATTGTGTTGAAAATCTTAATTTCCCCTGAGGGATTATTAAATTTTTTCTGATTCTGATTAAGTGCCCAACAGGTTTGTCCGTGGTCATCAGAGGATGGTGGTTCACACTCAGCTTAAATAGAACTGATTGCAAACAGAAAACAAGTGAGAGGAAATGCTCTGTGACAAAGATGTGTGTTGCGGTCACGGAAAAGCACCAAACACAGCAGGTAGAGTCCCCAAAATAAACGCGCAGGACAGGAGGAACTCACCAAAAACACGGCAGAACACCAACAGAAGGGCACGGCTTGGTGTAAACAGCCATGACAGAATGCCCCCCCCAAAAAAACGTATACCAGACGTTCTCGAACAAGAGAAAAAAAAAAAAACTAAATAAAAAGTCCAACGTCACGGGAGGGTGGAGGGAGGATAAGGCGGTGGGATATTACGCACCTCGAATCCCTCAGGCGGTACTGCCTCAAAAATCGACGTCAGTGTGTAAAGGATATCACCATATGGAACACTTCAGAAAACCACTGTCAGTAATTACAGTTGGTCGCTTCATCTGTAAGTGCAAGTTAAAACTCTACTATGCAAAGCAAAAGCCATTTATCAACAACACCCAGAAATGCTTTGCTGGGCCCGAGCTCATCTAAGATGGACTGATGGAAAAGTGTTCTGTGGTCTGACGAGTGCACATTTCAAATTGTTTTTTGGAAACTGTGGACGTCGTGTCCTTCGGACCAAAGAGGAAAAGAACCATCCGGACTGTTCTAGGCGCAAAGTGTAAAAGGCAGCATGTGTGATGGTATGGGGGTGCATTAGTGCCCAAGACATGGGTAACTTACACATCTGTGAAGGCGCCATTAGTGCTGAAAGGTACATACAGCTTTTGGAGCAACATATGTTGCCATTCAAGCAACGTTATCATAGACGCCCCTGCTTATTTCAGCAAGTGCGGGTACTAGACTGGCCTGCCTGTAGTCCAGACCTGTGAAAATGTTGAAGGCTAAAATATGAGAAGGGAGACTGTTGAACAACTTAAGCTGTACATCAAGCAAGAATAGGAAATAATTCCACTTCAAAAATGTGTCTTCTCAGTTCCCAAACCTTTACTGAGTGTTGTTAAAAGAAAAGGCCATGTAACACACTGGTAAACATGTCCCTGTGACAACTTTTTTGCAATGTGTAGCTGCCATTAAATTACAAGTTCATGATTATTTGCAGAAAATACCAAAGTTTCTTACTGCCGGCATCATCATCTGCTTTTTGCAGATGATGTGGTCCTGATGGCTTCATCTGGCCAGGGTCTTCAGCTCTCGCTGGATCGGTTCGCAGCCGAGTGTGAAGCGACTGGGATGAGAATCAGCACCTCCAAGTCCGAGTCCATGGTTCTCGCCCGGAAAAGGGTGGAGTGCCATCTCCGGGTTGGGGAGGAGATCTTGCCCCAAGTGGAGGAGTTCAAGTACCTCGGAGTCTTGTTCACGAGTGAGGGAAGAGTGGATCGAGAAATCGACAGGCGGATCGGTGCGGCGTCTTCAGTAATGCGGACGCTGTATCGATCCGTTGTGGTGAAGAAGGAGCTGAGCCGGAAGGCAAAGCTCTCAATTTACCGGTCGATCTACGTTCCGATCCTCACCTATGGTCATGAGCTTTGGGTTATGACCGAAAGGACAAGATCACGGGTACAAGCGGCCCAAATGAGTTTCCTCCGCCGGGTGGCGGGTCTCTCCCTTAGAGATAGGGTGAGAAGCTCTGCCATCCGGGGGGAGCTCAAAGTAAAGCCGCTGCTCCTCCACATGGAGAGGAGCCAGATGAGGTGGTTCGGGCATCTGGTCAGGATGCCACCCAAACGCCTCCCTAGGGAGGTGTTTAGGGCACGTCCGATTTGTAGGAGGCCACGGGGAAGACCCAGGACACGTTGGGAAGACTATGTCTCCCGGCTGGCCTGGGAACGCCTCGGGGTCCCACAGGAAGAGCTGGACGAAGTGGCTGGGGAGAGGGAAGTCTTGGCTTCCCTGCTTAGGCTGCTGCCCCCGCGACCCGACCTCGGATAAGCGGAAGAAGATGGATGGATGGATGGACCAAAGTTTCTCAGTGTGAACATGAAATATCTTGTCTTTGCAGTCTATTCAATTAAATAAAAGTTGAAAATGATTAGCATTGTATTCTCCTTTTATTTACCATTTACACAAAACGTGCTTTAGGTTTTTGTATCTGCTTGTGACTTTGTAGTTCATCCTTGTTTTAGGGAACTTGGAGTACAAATGCTGGTGTTGCTTGGTAGTGTGCCAGGTATTTTCATTGCAAGTCTGAGATGGAGCTTTTTCTTCGATATATTCCTGATTTCGTTGGCTGCAAAACAAGTTTACCCGGTGGTACCAATTTAGTGACTTACCCTAACGTTTCATTTCTTATCTCCAGCCAATGAAGGCGGGGACAAGTCTTTATGCCATGCTCTTTATTAAGGCAGGTTGGAGAGACCAGGACACTCCAGTCCGGACCCTGACAGCAGACTGTATCCAGTGCGGTGAGTCCTTTCTTCGTCAGAAGATCATTGTCGTGTGTATTGTGTATGTACTAAGTACCATGGTACTAAGTACCATGGTTTTTCCGCTTTCCATCAATTGTTAAAGATACTACTGATTTTCTTACCAAAATGGACTCTTTAAAAGACGTACATGATGGGGTGTTTGTATGTGGTTTGTACCAAACACTGAGGGTTTGGAAACGTCGAAGCATTTTTTGGGATCTCAGAAAATCCCTCACTCCTCCAACTGATGTTTTGGTTAAAATGACCTAACTAATCCTTAAATTTGAGGACTCTTACTATTTACGAACTCAGGGAGTTGCTATTGGGTCAGCTAGTTCACCTAACCTAAGCAATTTATTGGTGGGTAGATTTGAGGAGGAATTAGTCTATAATAATAATCCGTTTCTCCCTTTTCTTGTGTGTTGGTTTCTATATGCGGTATGGCGTAGTGGGTAGAGCAACCGTGCCAGAAACCTGAGGGTTGCAGGTTCGCTCCCCGCCTCTTACCATCCAAAGAAATCGCTGCCGTTGTGTCCTTGGGCGGGACACTTCACCCTTCGCCCCCGGTGCCACTCACACCGGTGAATTGAATGATGAATGATAGGTGGTGGTCGGAGGGGCCGTTGGCGCAAATTGCAGCCACGCTTCCGTCAGTCTACCCCAGGGCAGCTGTGGCTATGAAAGTAGCTTACCACCACCAGGTGTGAATGAATGATGGGTTCTACATGTAAAGTGACTTTGGGTACTTAGAAAAACGCTATATAAATCCCAGGTATTATTATATATTGATGATCTGTTTGTCATTTTCTCAGGTACTTCAGCTCAACTTGAAGAATTTATTAAATATATAAACTCGAGAATGCCATCAATTAAGTTTTTACTTGAATTTAGTCGGGACAAGATCTATTTTCTTGATGTTTCAGTTTCAGGAATTTCCAGTGTGAACAGCTGTAGTTGAGTCCTTGAGGACCATAGAGTGTCAGGGCCACACAGAGATTAACCATGGCTCTGGTAGGGCAGGCGTCACGGTGGGAGAGGGGTTAGTGCATCTGCCTCACAATACGAAGGTCCTGAGTAGTCTTGGGTTCAATCCCGGGCTCGGGATCTTTCTGTGTGGAGTTTGCATGTTCTCCCCGTGACTGCGTGGGTTCCCTCCGGGTACTCCGGCTTCCTCCTACCTCCAAAAACATGCACCTGGGGATAGGTTGATTGGCAACACTAAATTGGCCCCAGTGTGTGAATGTGAGTGTGAATGTTGTCTGTCTATCTGTGTTGGCCCTGCGATGAGGTGGCGACTTGTCCAGGGTGTACCCTGCCTTCCGCCCGATTGTAGCTGAGATAGGCTCCAGCGCCCCCCGCCACCCCAAAAGGGAATAAGCGGTAGAAAATGGATGGATGGTAGGGCAACATGTGGACATTAGAACTGAGGTGTCCATGGTCTTCCTGAAAACTGAACAACAGAACACCATCTTCTGATGAACACCACCTACTTTCTATCAAACGTTCAATTTATGCTTTTCATTGTCTTACAGAAAGTATTTAATCTTGGACATCACAGGACACAAACACAATCATGGTCAAGACTTTCATCCTTTTGCTTCTGCTTGTCGGTAAGTAATACGACACTAAACCAGACATGACCCCACAGAACAGTACATCATGTGCTACAATACATGAAGTACAAAAGTACACACTGATATGTGACTACATTCCAATCAAACAGGAAGCAACAGTCAAATGACTTCAGATCCAATTGATGATCCAGCCGATGGCCCAACTGATAGTACTACGGATGGTCCGACCGATGGTCTGGCCGATGGCCTGACTGATGGTCTGACCGATGGCCTGACCGATGACCTGACCGATGGCCTGACCGATGGCCTGACCGATGACCTGACCGATGGCCTGACCGATGGCCTGACCGATGACCTGACCGATGGCCTGACCGATGACCTGACCGATGGCCTGACCGATGGTCTGACCGATGACCTGACCGATGGTCTGACCGATGACCTGACCGATGGTCTGACCGATGACCTGACCGATGACCTGATCGATGGTCTAACCGATGGCCTGACCGATGGCTCGACCGATGGTCTAACCGATGGTCCAGACAACTTACCAGGCTTCACTGTTTTGTTGGACGAAGGCATTGAACTTTCCGTTGGGTTTCGAAAGGGCGAAGGAATTAATGAGCGCCTCATTGTTATCCAATTAGTTGATGGCAAAGTCAAAGTAATTCCGACCACCCGTTAAGGCGTCAGACTCTAATAATGTATAAGCGCTCAGCCGTTTATCTGAATTAGAACTGCAGCGATATTAGTTTGACATTTATTTCTGACATCATGTTCCTGTTGTACCTTTATAACTGTCATTCTATTACTGACCATTGGGGGCAGTGTTGGTGTTGGTGTCAGTGTTTGTGTTTCTTTCTTTGGAAAAGTTCATCTGATAGAAAATCATGAAGTCTTTGAGCCCTCTGGTACGTACATTACTTTTCTGTCCTCAATCAATCAATAAAATTTTCTAATGAAACTTGACATTTGTTACTTTTATTTCAACAGATTGAAACATCTTAATTTATTTTAAAACATCTACATCTAATTTGAAAACATAGATTGTGAAGGCCATTATTGTAGTGACTCAGTAGATCATATCGGTGTGTTCTATAGTTTACACTAGAGATGCGCGGATAGGCAATTTATTTCATCCGCAACCGCGGCAGAAAGTCGTCAACCATCCGCCATCCACCCGATGTAACGTTTGATCAGAACTGCACCCGCCCGCCATCCGCCCGTTGTTATATATCTAATATTAATAAAAATTAAAAAAAAAGGGTGAAAACTACGCAAATTGCACCTTGTGCAGACAAGATTTTTCGATCGGACACGGAGGAATTAGCGATGTAAAAGACCACGTTGGGACAAAAAAACACAAGTCTAATGCCGTTGCTAGCAATACAAGTGGAAAACTTTCAACGTTTTTCGTCGCCCAAACAGATTCTTTGGATGTGATAAATGCCGAAGTTTTATTTACGGAGGCAATAATTGAGCATGGACTTGCAATCGCACTGGCTGATCACATGGGACAGTTAATAATGTAATGCAACCTTTAAAAATCATTACGCGGTGATCGCGATCCCAAAAATAAACTTTTCTTGCATGATAATGTCCAGAAAAATTCCTTTTAACGAATGAGTTTGATGGTTTATCACAAACCTTAAATGAAAGAAGTCCTTTGTTCTCCTGCACCATGCATGCACCATCCTGTCGGCTGTATTTCACAGCACGACATACTGTTAAAAGTGTTTATACTATTTATACTTTCAATGAACAAATTGAAGTCTTGTGAAAGGTTGACAGGATAACTGGCATTAACTGTCAAAATAATTTCAAACTATTGAAGTTAGCTTACAGAATAAACATGTCAATCAACCCATATGATTTTTGCTGTAATATTTTTGTTTTGAAAAGTCACTGTGACTGATAGAAAAGTGATGGTTTTAGCAACATTTTAACCTGTCTGAATGCTAATAATCATTTTGCGTCGGGGGGCGAAGCCCTGAACCCTCCACCAGGACTTTGTCCTGGACCTACCGGGGCCTGCGGCCCTTGGACCCTGGCTACTAGGTTTTTCTGATTTAAAAGTTGGCAGGTATGGTGAGGTTATAAAGCTTTTGCCTGTTAAAGAAAGGAGACTGATCCAACGCAGCACAGACTTGCACGTGCCACGCTGTCACGACCCAGACGCACACCAGTGCGCAATCATATGGGAGCCGCGCTGAGCGCACCTCCAAGCGCGTCTCGCTGCCGGCGACGGCCAGGTATGGGCCCACGCTCCAGCGCCATCCATTTTCAGGGCTAGTTGATTCGGCAGGTGGGTTGTTACACACTCCTTAGCGGGTTCCGACTTCCATGGCCACCGTCCTAGCTGCTGTCTATATCAACCAGGGTGAGCCCCACCCCTTTCGTGAGCGCACTGCGCGCGGAGTGACCCCTGTTACGCGCCCCCGGCAACAGGGGTGGCAAGCAGGTAAGCTGCGCGGGCGGAGCGCGCGGAGTGACCCATGTTACGAGCCCCCGGCCACGGGGGTGGCGGGCAGGTAAGCTGCTTACCTGCTGCGCGTGACGCCGGCCGCGGCGAAAGCGGACGAGGCGGGGTGTCGGTGCGGTGGGCGCGGTAGTGACCCTGGACGTGCGTCGGGCCCTTCTCGCGGATCGCCTCAGCTACGGCTCCCGGTGGGGCCCTCTCGGGGGAAGGGGCCTCGGTCCCGGACCCCGGCGAGGCGTCCCTTCTCCGCTCCGTAAAAGTGTCCATCTCTTTTTCTTTTTTTTCTTCTGTTGTGGCATATGCTGCAGGTGCCTGCTCGTTTTTCGTATGTGGGTAACAACATTTAACTATGTATATATATTTCCCAATTGGTTTAACTGCCACCCGCAAAAAAAACCAAAAAAAAACAAACAAAAAAAAAAAATCTAATTAATCCGCCCGACCCGACCCGCGAGCGGATAAAATCTTATTTTTTTAAATTTCATCCGCCCGATCCGCGGATAATCCGCGGACTCCGCGGTTGTGTCCGCAAACCGCGCATCTCTAGTTTACACACTCACAGCATGTTACAGAAACATCTTCATTTAATACTGAAACATCTACATTTAATACTGAAACATCTACATTAAATGATGAAACATCTACATTTAATATTGAAACATGTGGGATCTGAACCGAGGATGTCGTTGTGGCTTGTGCAGCCCTTTGAGACACTTGTGATGTAGGGCTATATAAATAAACATTGATTGACATTGATTGAATGAAACATCTACATTTAATATTGAAACATCTACATTAAATGGTGAAACATCGTCTTTTTGTGTCGTTCTTGTCATTTCCGGGGTCTAAATTGGCTGTCAAAGTGTACCAACTTGTCGGAATACGTCCTCACCCTTCTTCTATCTAGGCAAGGGGCATGATTTATGATCTGCAATGAAAGATTAGTGTGGAATGTCCAGTGGCAGAGAGTTCCAGAGGTGGGGGGCTGAGTGACTTAAATGCTCTTTACTCCATGGTAACCAGGCGTGTAGGCGGGAGGATGAGTTGGATGGAGGAAGAAGACCTGAGAGAACGAGAGGGTGTCTTGATATGAAGGAGATCGGTGGGGTACTGATGGGCAAGATTGTTGATGGCCTTAAATGTGAGGAGAAGGATCTTGTAGTGGATGCCATACTTCACGGGGAGCCAATGGAGTTGCTTCAGGACAGGTGTTATGTGACTAATGGAGGAGGTTCTAGTAATGACACGGGCAGCGGAGTTTTGAATCAGTTGGAGTTTATGGAAGGACTTGTCAGGTAAACCAAAGAGTAGAGAGTTACAGTAGTCCAAACGGGACGTGATCAGGGTGTGAACCAGAATTTCAGCGCTGCTGAGGTAGAGAGATGGGCGTAGGCGAGAGATTTTGCGTAGATGGAAGTGTTCTGACCGAGTGACATTATTGATATGGGACTTGAATGATAAGGTGCTATCCAGGATGACACCCAGACTCTTGACCTGGGGACAGGGGGGAACTGATGAATCGTCAATGGAGATGGAAAAGTCGTTTATTTTAGAGAGGCTGGGATCTGTACCAATAAGGAGGAGTTCAGTTTTATCACTATTTAGTTTGAGAAAGTTATGAGAGAACGAGGATTTGATTTCCTGAAGGCAATCGGAGAGGGAGGTGGGAGGGAGAGACATGGTGGGTTTGGTGGACAGGTAGAGCTGGGTGTCATCGGCATAGAATTGGAATTGAATATCATATTTAGGGAAAAATTGGCCAAGAGGGAGGAGGTAGAGGATAAACAGGAAGGGTCCGAGGACAGAACCTCGGGGTACACCAGAGGAGAGGGGGGAAGAATGAGATCTGAATGTTTTGAGTTGGAAAAACTGAGTACGGCCAGAGAGATAAGATTTAAACCCGTCCAGGGGTGTACAGATACTCCAAGGGAGGCCAGTCGGTCGATGAGGATGGCATGAGAAAACCAGGAGGATGAGAATTGTGAGTTGCACAGAGTCCGCAGCCATAAGGAGGTCTGTTTCTGTGCTATGAAGTGGGCGGAAACCTGATCGGAGCTGTTCATAGAGACTATTTTGTGAGAGGTGATTGTGAATCTGAGCGGCAACTATTTTTTTATAGGATTTTTGAAAGGAAGGGTAGTTGAGATCTGGGGGACTAACTCCTGATAGATTGTGTCAGTTTTAGTATTAAAACATGTCATAATGAAATTACAGGTGTTGGTGGAGTAAAAATGGGGAGGGAGAGAGTCAGGTGGGCGTAGTGTTTTGTGAACCAGGGAGAATAACGCTTGAGAGTTGCCAGAACCTGACCTGATTAAATCTGCACAATAGTTAGATTTTGCTCTGGAGAGAGAGTCCTTATTAGAAGATGAAATGTGTATCAATCAAATCAATCAATCAAAGTTGATTTATATAGCCCTTAATCACAAGTGTCTCAAAGGGCTGCACAAGCCACAACGACATCAACCCACATCAGGGCAAGAAAAAACTCAACCCAATGGGGCCAACGAGAAACCTTGGAAGGGACCGCAGATGTGGGCCCTCCCCGCCCCCCTCCGGGCGACCAGTGTTTTGGATATCGAGTGGATCTAGTTGAGAGTCCAGTCCATAGTTGAATGGAGACAAGTCAGCAGCGCAGAGACGTCACCGACTGATGCACAGAGGAGTGGTTCAACCCGGGTCCCAACTTTGAACAGCTAGCGTTTCATCTGTGGTCACCTGATAACCTCTCCACGCAGGAGAGGGGGGCAGAGCAGAAAAGAGACGGCAGATCAACTGGTCTAAAAGGGGTCTATTTAAAGGCTAGTGTATACAAATTAGTTTTAAGATGGAGACTTAAATGCTTCTACTGAGGTAGCATCTCTAACTGTTACCGGTAGAACATTCCAGAGTACTTGAGCCCGAATAGAAAACGCTCTATAGCCCGCTGAATTTTTTGGGGCTCTGGGGATCACTAATAAGTTCTTAGAACCCAGATTTCTGACCGGGACATATTGTACAATACAATCAGCTAGATAGGATGGAGCTAGACCCTTTAGTATTTTATACGTAAATAGTAAAACCTTAAAGTCACATCTTAAGTGCACAGGAAGCCAGTGCAGGTGAGTCAGTATAGGT